>NW_027596865.1:0-141491 GCF_964194155.1 Cetorhinus maximus
AGTTGAATTTGTTGGTGTTTTTCAAAGTTGAGGTTGTTGTTGCATTTTTTGGTGTTTTTCATTGTTGAGGTTTTTGTTGAATTTGTTGGTGGTTTTGAATGTTGAGGTTGTTGTTGAATTTATTGGTGTTTTTCAATGTTGTGGTTGTTGTTGAATTTTTAGGTGTTTTTCATTGTAGAGGTTGTTGTTGAATATGTTAGTGTTATCAATTGTTTTTTTTTAACGATTTTGTATTTTTCAAAGTTGATGTTGCATTTGAATTTCTTGGTGTTTTTCAATGTTGAGGTTGTTCAATTTGTTGGTGTTTTTCAAAGTTGAGGTTGCTGTTGAATTTGTTGTTGTTTTCAATATTGATTTTGTTCAAAGTTTTTGTATTTTTCAAAGTTGAGGATGCAGTTGAATTTATTGGTGTTTTTCAATGTTGAGGTTGTTGAGTTTTTTGGTGTTTTTCAAAGTTGAGGTTGTTGTTGAATTTTTTGTTGTTTTTCATTGTTTAGGTTGTTATTGAATTTGCCGGCGTTTTTCAAAGTTGAGGTTGTTTTTGAATTTCTTAGTGCTTTTCATTATTGAGGTTGTTGTTGATCTTTTTCGTTTTTTTCATTGCTGAGGTTGTTGTTGTTGAAATCCTTGGTGTTTTTCATTGTTGAGGTTGTCGTTGTCGAAATTTTGGGGTTTTTCATTGTTGAGGTTGTTGTTGAATTTGTTGGTAATTTTCAATGGTGAGGGTGTTGTTGAATTTGTTGGTGAGTTTCAATATTGAGGTTGTTGTTGATCTTTTTCGTTTTTTTCATTGCTGAGGTTGTTGTTGTTGAAATCCTTGGTGTTTTTCATTGTTGAGGTTGTCGTTGTCGAAATTTTGGGGTTTTTCATTGTTGAGGTTGTTGTTGAATTTGTTGGTGTTTTTCATTGTTGAGGTTGTTGTTGAATTTGTTGGTGAGTTTCAATATTGAGGTTGTTGTTGAATTTGTTTTTGTTTTTCAATGTTGGGGTTGCTGTGAAATTTTTTGGTGCTTTTCATTGTTGAGGTTGTTGTTGAATTTGTTGGTGTTGATTAATGTTGAGGTTGTTGTTGAATGTTTTGATATTTTTCATTGTTGAGGTTGTTGTTTTTGAATTTTTGGATGTTTTTTATTGTTGAGGTTGTTGTTGAATTTGATGGTGATTTTCAATATTGAGGTTGTTGTTGAATTTGTTGGTGTTTTTCAATGTTGAGTTTGATGGTGAATGTGTTGGTGTTTTGCAATGTTAAGGTTTTTTTTGAATTTGTTGGTGATTTTCAATATTGAGGTTGTTGTTAAAGTTATTGCTGCTATCAATGGTTTTTTTTTTTAACTTTTTGTATTTTTCAAATTTGAGGTTGCAGTTGAATTTGTTGGTTTTTTTCAATGTTGTGGTTCTTGCATTTGTTGGTGTTTTTCATTGTTGAGGTTGTTGTTGAATTTGTTTGGTATTTTTCATTGTTGAGGTTTTTGTTGAATTTGTTGGTGTTTTTGAATATTGAGGTTGTTATTGAATTTTTTGGTGTTTTTCATTGTTGACGTGGTTGTTGAATTTGTCGGTGATTTTCAACGTTGTGTTTGTTGTTGAATGTGTTGGTGTTTTGCAATCTTAAGGTTTTTGTTGAATTTGTTGGTGATTTTCAATATTGAGGTTGTTGTTGAATTTATTGGGATTATCAATGGTTTTATTTTAACTTTTCTGTATTTTTCAAAGTTGTGGCTGCAGTTGAATTTGTTATTGTTTTTCAATGTTGTGGTTGTTGAATGTGTTGGTGTTTTTCATTGTTGAGGTTGTTGTTGAATTTTTTTGGTATTTTTCATTGTTGAGGTTTTTGTTCAATTTGTTGGTGTTTTTGAATATTGAGGTTGATGTTGAATTTTTTGGTGTTTTTCATTGTTGAGGTTGTTGTTGAATGTGTTGGAGTTTTTCAATGTTGAGGTTGTTGTTGAATTTGTTGGAGTTTTTCAATGTTGAGGTTGTTGTTGTACTTGTTGGTATTTTTCAAAGTTGAGGTTGCAGTTGAATTTGTTGGTGTTTTTCAAAGTTGAGGTTGTTGTTGCATTTTTTGGTGTTTTTCATTGTTGAGGTTTTTGTTGAATTTGTTGGTGTTTTTGAATGTTGAGGTTGTTGTTGAATTTATTGGTGTTTTTCAATGTTGTGGTTGTTGTTGAATTTTTAGGTGTTTTTCATTGTAGAGGTTGTTGTTGAATATGTTAGTGTAATCAATTGTTTTTTTTTAACGATTTTGTATTTTTCAAAGTTGATGTTGCATTTGAATTTCTTGGTGTTTTTCAATGTTGAGGTTGTTCAATTTGTTGGTGTTTTTCATAGTTGAGGTTGCTGTTGAATTTGTTGGTGTTTTCAATATTGATTTTGTTCAAAGTTTTTGTATTTTTCAAAGTTGAGGTTGCAGTTGAATTTATTGGTGTTTTTCAATGTTGAGGTTGTTGAGTTTTTTGGTGTTTTTCAAAGTTGAGGTTGTTGTTGAATTTTTTGTTGTTTTTCATTGTTTAGGTTGTTATTGAATTTGCTGGCGTTTTTCAAAGTTGAGGTTGTTTTTGAATTTCTTAGTGCTTTTCATTATTGAGGTTGTTGTTGATCTTTTTCGTTTTTTTCATTGCTGAGGTTGTTGTTGTTGAAATCCTTGGTGTTTTTCATTGTTGAGGTTGTCGTTGTCGAAATTTTGGGGTTTTTCATTGTTGAGGTTGTTGTTGAATTTGTTGGTAATTTTCAATGGTGAGGGTGTTGTTGAATTTGTTGGTGAGTTTCAATATTGAGGTTGTTGTTGATCTTTTTCGTTTTTTTCATTGCTGAGGTTGTTGTTGTTGAAATCCTTGGTGTTTTTCATTGTTGAGGTTGTCGTTGTCGAAATTTTGGGGTTTTTCATTGTTGAGGGTGTTGTTGAAGTTGTTGGTGTTTTTCATTGTTGAGGTTGTTGTTGAATTTGTTGGTGAGTTTCAATATTGAGGTTGTTGTTGAATTTGTTTTTGTTTTTCAATGTTGGGGTTGCTGTTAAATTTTTTGGTGCTTTTCATTGTTGAGGTTGTTGTTTTTGAATTTTTGGATGTTTTTTATTGTTGAGGTTGTTGTTGAATTTGATGGTGATTTTCAATATTGAGGTTGTTGTTGAATTTGTTGGTGTTTTTCAATGTTGAGGTTGTTGTTGAATTTTTTGGTGCTTTTCATTGATGAGGTTGTTGTTGTTGAATTTTTTCATGTTTTTCATTGTTGAGTTTGTTGTTGAATTTTTTTCAGATTTTCATATGGAGGTTGTTGTTGAATTTGTTGGTGTTTTTCAATGTTGGAGTTATTGTTGAATTTTTTGGTGTTTTTCATTGTTGAGGTTGTTGTGGAATTTCTTGGAGTTCTTCAATGTTGAGGTTGGTGAATTTGTTGGTATTTTTGAATGTTGAGGTTGTTGATGAATTTTGTGGTGTTTTTCATTGTTGAGGATTTTGAAGAATTTGTTGGTGTTTTCCATTGTTGAGGTTTTTGTTGAATTTGTTGGTGTTTTTGAATGTTGAGGTTGTAGTTGAATATGTTGGTATTTTTCATTGTTGAGGTTTTTGATGAATTTGTTGGTGGTTTCCATTGTTGAAGTTTTTGTTGAATTTGTTGACGATTTTCATTGCTGAGGTTGTTGTTGAATTTGATGGTGTTTTTGAATGCTGAGGTTGTTGTTGAATTTTTTGGTGTTTTTCATTGTTGAGGTTGTTGTTGAATAAGTTGTTGTTTTTCAAAGTTGCGGTTGTTGAATTTGTTCGTGTTTTTAAAAGAAGAGGTTTTTGATGAATTTTTTGGTGTTATTCATTTTTGAGTTTTTCGTTGAATTTGTTCGTGCTTTTGAATGTTGAGGTTGTTGTTTTTATTTTTTTGGTGTTTTTCATTGTTGAGGCTGTTGTTGTTGAATTTTTTGGTGTTTTTCATTGTTGAGGTTGTTGTTGAATTTTTTGTTGTTTTTCAATGTTGAGGTTTTTGTTGAATTTGTTGGCGTTTTTGAATTTTGAGGTTGTTGTTTAATTTGTTGGTGTCTTTCAATGTTGTGGTTGTTGTTGAATTTTTTGGTGTTTTTCATGGTTGAGGTTGTTGTTGAATATTTTGGTGTTTTTCAATGTTGAGTTTGTTGTTGAATTTTTTGGTGTATTCAATGTTTCTTTTTGAATCTTGTTGTATTTTTCAAAATTGAGATTGCAGTTGAATTTGTTGGTGTTTTTCTTTGTTGAGGTTGTTATTGAAATTGTTGGAGTATTTCAATGTTGAGGTTGCCGTTGAATTTGTTGGTGTTATCAATTTTTATTTTGTTGAACCTTTTTGTATTTTTAAAAGTTGAGGTTGTTGTTGAATTTGATGGTATTTTTCAATGTTGAGGTTGTTGAATCTGTTGGTGTTTTTCAAAGCTGAGGTTGTTGTTAAATTTGTTGGTGTTTTTGAATGTTAAGGTTGTTAAATCTGTTGGTGTTTTTCAAAGTTGAGGTTTTTGTTGAATTTTTTGGTGTTTTTCATTGTTGAGGTTTTTGTTGAATTTGATGGTGATTTTCAATGTTGAGTTTGTTGTCGAATTTTTTGGTGTTTTTCATTGTTGCGTTAGTTGTTAAAATTGTTGGAGTTTTTGAATGTTGAGGTTGTTATTGATTTTTTGGGTTTGTTTCATTGTTGAGGTTGTTGTTGAATTTTTTGATGTTTTTCATAGTTGAGGTTGTTGTTGAATAAGTTGGTGTTTTTCAAAGTTGCGATTGTTGAATTTGTTTGTGGTTTTAAAAGTAGAGGTTTTTGATGAATTTTTGGTGTTATTCATTTTTGAGTTTTTCGTTGAATTTGTTCGTGCTTTTGAATGTTGAGGTTGTTGTTTATATTTTATTGGTGTTTTTCATTGTTGAAGTTGTTGTTGTTGAATTTTTGGATGTTTTTCATTGTTGAGTTTGTTGTTGAATTTGTCGGTGATTTTCAACGTTGTGTTTGTTGTTGAATGTGTTGGTGTTTTGCAATCTTAAGGTTTTTGTTGAATTTGTTGGTGATTTTCAATATTGAGGTTGTTGTTGAATTTATTGGGATTATCAATGGTTTTATTTTAACTTTTCTGTATTTTTCAAAGTTGTGGTTGCAGTTGAATTTGTTATTGTTTTTCAATGTTGTGGTTGTTGAATGTGTTGGTGTTTTTCATTGTTGAGGTTGTTGTTGAATTTTTTTGGTATTTTTCATTGTTGAGGTTTTTGTTCAATTTGTTGGTGTTTTTGAATATTGAGGTTGATGTTGAATTTTTTGGTGCTTTTCATTGTTGAGGTTGTTGTTGAATGTGTTAGAGTTTTTCAATGTTGAGGTTGTTGTTGAATTTGTTGTAGTTTTTCAATGTTGAAGTTGTTGTTGTACTTGTTGGTATTTTTCAAAGTTGAGGTTGCAGTTGAATTTGTTGGTGTTTTTCAAAGTTGAGGTTGTTGTTGCATTTTTTGGTGTTTTTCATTGTTGAGGTTTTTGTTGAATTTGTTGGTGGTTTTGAATGTTGAGGTTGTTGTTGAATTTATTGGTGTTTTTCAATGTTGTGGTTGTTGTTGAATTTTTAGGTGTTTTTCATTGTAGAGGTTGTTGTTGAATATGTTAGTGTTATCAATTGTTTTTTTTTAACGATTTTGTATTTTTCAAAGTTGATGTTGCATTTGAATTTCTTGGTGTTTTTCAATGTTGAGGTTGTTCAATTTGTTGGTGTTTTTCAAAGTTGAGGTTGCTGTTGAATTTGTTGGTGTTTTCAATATTGATTTTGTTCAAAGTTTTTGTATTTTTCAAAGTTGAGGATGCAGTTGAATTTATTGGTGTTTTTCAATGTTGAGGTTGTTGAGTTTTTTGGTGTTTTTCAAAGTTGAGGTTGTTGTTGAATTTTTTGTTGTTTTTCATTGTTTAGGTTGTTATTGAATTTGCTGGCGTTTTTCAAAGTTGAGGTTGTTTTTGAATTTCTTAGTGCTTTTCATTATTGAGGTTGTTGTTGATCTTTTTCGTTTTTTTCATTGCTGAGGTTGTTGTTGTTGAAATCCTTGGTGTTTTTCATTGTTGAGGTTGTCGTTGTCGAAATTTTGGGGTTTTTCATTGTTGAGGTTGTTGTTGAATTTGTTGGTAATTTTCAATGGTGAGGGTGTTGTTGAATTTGTTGGTGAGTTTCAATATTGAGGTTGTTGTTGATCTTTTTCGTTTTTTTCATTGCTGAGGTTGTTGTTGTTGAAATCCTTGGTGTTTTTCATTGTTGAGGTTGTCGTTGTCGAAATTTTGGGGTTTTTCATTGTTGAGGTTGTTGTTGAATTTGTTGGTGTTTTTCATTGTTGAGGTTGTTGTTGAATTTGTTGGTGAGTTTCAATATTGAGGTTGTTGTTGAATTTGTTTTTGTTTTTCAATGTTGGGGTTGCTGTGAAATTTTTTGGTGCTTTTCATTGTTGAGGTTGTTGTTGAATTTGTTGGTGTTGATTAATGTTGAGGTTGTTGTTGAATGTTTTGATATTTTTCATTGTTGAGGTTGTTGTTTTTGAATTTTTGGATGTTTTTTATTGTTGAGGTTGTTGTTGAATTTGATGGTGATTTTCAATATTGAGGTTGTTGTTGAATTTGTTGGTGTTTTTCAATGTTGAGTTTGATGGTGAATGTGTTGGTGTTTTGCAATGTTAAGGTTTTTTTTGAATTTGTTGGTGATTTTCAATATTGAGGTTGTTGTTAAAGGTATTGCTGCTATCAATGGTTTTTTTTTTTAACTTTTTGTATTTTTCAAATTTGAGGTTGCAGTTGAATTTGTTGGTTTTTTTCAATGTTGTGGTTCTTGCATTTGTTGGTGTTTTTCATTGTTGAGGTTGTTGTTGAATTTGTTTGGTATTTTTCATTGTTGAGGTTTTTGTTGAATTTGTTGGTGTTTTTGAATATTGAGGTTGTTATTGAATTTTTTGGTGTTTTTCATTGTTGACGTGGTTGTTGAATTTGTCGGTGATTTTCAACGTTGTGTTTGTTGTTGAATGTGTTGGTGTTTTGCAATCTTAAGGTTTTTGTTGAATTTGTTGGTGATTTTCAATATTGAGGTTGTTGTTGAATTTATTGGGATTATCAATGGTTTTATTTTAACTTTTCTGTATTTTTCAAAGTTGTGGCTGCAGTTGAATTTGTTATTGTTTTTCAATGTTGTGGTTGTTGAATGTGTTGGTGTTTTTCATTGTTGAGGTTGTTGTTGAATTTTTTTGGTATTTTTCATTGTTGAGGTTTTTGTTCAATTTGTTGGTGTTTTTGAATATTGAGGTTGATGTTGAATTTTTTGGTGTTTTTCATTGTTGAGGTTGTTGTTGAATGTGTTGGAGTTTTTCAATGTTGAGGTTGTTGTTGAATTTGTTGGAGTTTTTCAATGTTGAGGTTGTTGTTGTACTTGTTGGTATTTTTCAAAGTTGAGGTTGCAGTTGAATTTGTTGGTGTTTTTCAAAGTTGAGGTTGTTGTTGCATTTTTTGGTGTTTTTCATTGTTGAGGTTTTTGTTGAATTTGTTGGTGTTTTTGAATGTTGAGGTTGTTGTTGAATTTATTGGTGTTTTTCAATGTTGTGGTTGTTGTTGAATTTTTAGGTGTTTTTCATTGTAGAGGTTGTTGTTGAATATGTTAGTGTAATCAATTGTTTTTTTTTAACGATTTTGTATTTTTCAAAGTTGATGTTGCATTTGAATTTCTTGGCGTTTTTCAATGTTGAGGTTGTTCAATTTGTTGGTGTTTTTCATAGTTGAGGTTGCTGTTGAATTTGTTGGTGTTTTCAATATTGATTTTGTTCAAAGTTTTTGTATTTTTCAAAGTTGAGGTTGCAGTTGAATTTATTGGTGTTTTTCAATGTTGAGGTTGTTGAGTTTTTTGGTGTTTTTCAAAGTTGAGGTTGTTGTTGAATTTTTTGTTGTTTTTCATTGTTTAGGTTGTTATTGAATTTGCTGGCGTTTTTCAAAGTTGAGGTTGTTTTTGAATTTCTTAGTGCTTTTCATTATTGAGGTTGTTGTTGATCTTTTTCGTTTTTTTCATTGCTGAGGTTGTTGTTGTTGAAATCCTTGGTGTTTTTCATTGTTGAGGTTGTCGTTGTCGAAATTTTGGGGTTTTTCATTGTTGAGGTTGTTGTTGAATTTGTTGGTAATTTTCAATGGTGAGGGTGTTGTTGAATTTGTTGGTGAGTTTCAATATTGAGGTTGTTGTTGATCTTTTTCGTTTTTTTCATTGCTGAGGTTGTTGTTGTTGAAATCCTTGGTGTTTTTCATTGTTGAGGTTGTCGTTGTCGAAATTTTGGGGTTTTTCATTGTTGAGGGTGTTGTTGAAGTTGTTGGTGTTTTTCATTGTTGAGGTTGTTGTTGAATTTGTTGGTGAGTTTCAATATTGAGGTTGTTGTTGAATTTGTTTTTGTTTTTCAATGTTGGGGTTGCTGTTAAATTTTTTGGTGCTTTTCATTGTTGAGGTTGTTGTTTTTGAATTTTTGGATGTTTTTTATTGTTGAGGTTGTTGTTGAATTTGATGGTGATTTTCAATATTGAGGTTGTTGTTGAATTTGTTGGTGTTTTTCAATGTTGAGGTTGTTGTTGAATTTTTTGGTGCTTTTCATTGATGAGGTTGTTGTTGTTGAATTTTTTCATGTTTTTCATTGTTGAGTTTGTTGTTGAATTTTTTTCAGATTTTCATATGGAGGTTGTTGTTGAATTTGTTGGTGTTTTTCAATGTTGGAGTTATTGTTGAATTTTTTGGTGTTTTTCATTGTTGAGGTTGTTGTGGAATTTCTTGGAGTTCTTCAATGTTGAGGTTGGTGAATTTGTTGGTATTTTTGAATGTTGAGGTTGTTGATGAATTTTGTGGTGTTTTTCATTGTTGAGGATTTTGAAGAATTTGTTGGTGTTTTCCATTGTTGAGGTTTTTGTTGAATTTGTTGGTGTTTTTGAATGTTGAGGTTGTAGTTGAATATGTTGGTATTTTTCATTGTTGAGGTTTTTGATGAATTTGTTGGTGGTTTCCATTGTTGAAGTTTTTGTTGAATTTGTTGACGATTTTCATTGCTGAGGTTGTTGTTGAATTTGATGGTGTTTTTGAATGCTGAGGTTGTTGTTGAATTTTTTGGTGTTTTTCATTGTTGAGGTTGTTGTTGAATAAGTTGTTGTTTTTCAAAGTTGCGGTTGTTGAATTTGTTCGTGTTTTTAAAAGAAGAGGTTTTTGATGAATTTTTTGGTGTTATTCATTTTTGAGTTTTTCGTTGAATTTGTTCGTGCTTTTGAATGTTGAGGTTGTTGTTTTTATTTTTTTGGTGTTTTTCATTGTTGAGGCTGTTGTTGTTGAATTTTTTGGTGTTTTTCATTGTTGAGGTTGTTGTTGAATTTTTTGTTGTTTTTCAATGTTGAGGTTTTTGTTGAATTTGTTGGCGTTTTTGAATTTTGAGGTTGTTGTTTAATTTGTTGGTGTCTTTCAATGTTGTGGTTGTTGTTGAATTTTTTGGTGTTTTTCATGGTTGAGGTTGTTGTTGAATATTTTGGTGTTTTTCAATGTTGAGTTTGTTGTTGAATTTTTTGGTGTATTCAATGTTTCTTTTTGAATCTTGTTGTATTTTTCAAAATTGAGATTGCAGTTGAATTTGTTGGTGTTTTTCTTTGTTGAGGTTGTTATTGAAATTGTTGGAGTATTTCAATGTTGAGGTTGCCGTTGAATTTGTTGGTGTTATCAATTTTTATTTTGTTGAACCTTTTTGTATTTTTAAAAGTTGAGGTTGTTGTTGAATTTGATGGTATTTTTCAATGTTGAGGTTGTTGAATCTGTTGGTGTTTTTCAAAGCTGAGGTTGTTGTTAAATTTG
The DNA here is from genome assembly GCF_964194155.1 of Cetorhinus maximus. Classification (NCBI taxonomy): domain Eukaryota; kingdom Metazoa; phylum Chordata; class Chondrichthyes; order Lamniformes; family Cetorhinidae; genus Cetorhinus; species Cetorhinus maximus. Next base: position 9,815 of record NW_027596865.1, read on the forward strand.
TTGGTGTTTTTGAATGTTAAGGTTGTTAAATCTGTTGGTGTTTTTCAAAGTTGAGGTTTTTGTTGAATTTTTTGGTGTTTTTCATTGTTGAGGTTTTTGTTGAATTTGATGGTGATTTTCAATGTTGAGTTTGTTGTCGAATTTTTTGGTGTTTTTCATTGTTGCGTTAGTTGTTAAAATTGTTGGAGTTTTTGAATGTTGAGGTTGTTATTGATTTTTTGGGTTTGTTTCATTGTTGAGGTTGTTGTTGAATTTTTTGATGTTTTTCATAGTTGAGGTTGTTGTTGAATAAGTTGGTGTTTTTCAAAGTTGCGATTGTTGAATTTGTTTGTGGTTTTAAAAGTAGAGGTTTTTGATGAATTTTTGGTGTTATTCATTTTTGAGTTTTTCGTTGAATTTGTTCGTGCTTTTGAATGTTGAGGTTGTTGTTTATATTTTATTGGTGTTTTTCATTGTTGAAGTTGTTGTTGTTGAATTTTTGGATGTTTTTCATTGTTGAGTTTGTTGTTGAATTTGTCGGTGATTTTCAACGTTGTGTTTGTTGTTGAATGTGTTGGTGTTTTGCAATCTTAAGGTTTTTGTTGAATTTGTTGGCGATTTTCAATATTGAGGTTGTTGTTGAATTTATTGGGATTATCAATGGTTTTATTTTAACTTTTCTGTATTTTTCAAAGTTGTGGTTGCAGTTGAATTTGTTATTGTTTTTCAATGTTGTGGTTGTTGAATGTGTTGGTGTTTTTCATTGTTGAGGTTGTTGTTGAATTTTTTTGGTATTTTTCATTGTTGAGGTTTTTGTTCAATTTGTTGGTGTTTTTGAATATTGAGGTTGATGTTGAATTTTTTGGTGCTTTTCATTGTTGAGGTTGTTGTTGAATGTGTTAGAGTTTTTCAATGTTGAGGTTGTTGTTGAATTTGTTGTAGTTTTTCAATGTTGAAGTTGTTGTTGTACTTGTTGGTATTTTTCAAAGTTGAGGTTGCAGTTGAATTTGTTGGTGTTTTTCAAAGTTGAGGTTGTTGTTGCATTTTTTGGTGTTTTTCATTGTTGAGGTTTTTGTTGAATTTGTTGGTGGTTTTGAATGTTGAGGTTGTTGTTGAATTTATTGGTGTTTTTCAATGTTGTGGTTGTTGTTGAATTTTTAGGTGTTTTTCATTGTAGAGGTTGTTGTTGAATATGTTAGTGTTATCAATTGTTTTTTTTTAACGATTTTGTATTTTTCAAAGTTGATGTTGCATTTGAATTTCTTGGTGTTTTTCAATGTTGAGGTTGTTCAATTTGTTGGTGTTTTTCAAAGTTGAGGTTGCTGTTGAATTTGTTGGTGTTTTCAATATTGATTTTGTTCAAAGTTTTTGTATTTTTCAAAGTTGAGGATGCAGTTGAATTTATTGGTGTTTTTCAATGTTGAGGTTGTTGAGTTTTTTGGTGTTTTTCAAAGTTGAGGTTGTTGTTGAATTTTTTGTTGTTTTTCATTGTTTAGGTTGTTATTGAATTTGCTGGCGTTTTTCAAAGTTGAGGTTGTTTTTGAATTTCTTAGTGCTTTTCATTATTGAGGTTGTTGTTGATCTTTTTCGTTTTTTTCATTGCTGAGGTTGTTGTTGTTGAAATCCTTGGTGTTTTTCATTGTTGAGGTTGTCGTTGTCGAAATTTTGGGGTTTTTCATTGTTGAGGTTGTTGTTGAATTTGTTGGTAATTTTCAATGGTGAGGGTGTTGTTGAATTTGTTGGTGAGTTTCAATATTGAGGTTGTTGTTGATCTTTTTCGTTTTTTTCATTGCTGAGGTTGTTGTTGTTGAAATCCTTGGTGTTTTTCATTGTTGAGGTTGTCGTTGTCGAAATTTTGGGGTTTTTCATTGTTGAGGTTGTTGTTGAATTTGTTGGTGTTTTTCATTGTTGAGGTTGTTGTTGAATTTGTTGGTGAGTTTCAATATTGAGGTTGTTGTTGAATTTGTTTTTGTTTTTCAATGTTGGGGTTGCTGTGAAATTTTTTGGTGCTTTTCATTGTTGAGGTTGTTGTTGAATTTGTTGGTGTTGATTAATGTTGAGGTTGTTGTTGAATGTTTTGATATTTTTCATTGTTGAGGTTGTTGTTTTTGAATTTTTGGATGTTTTTTATTGTTGAGGTTGTTGTTGAATTTGATGGTGATTTTCAATATTGAGGTTGTTGTTGAATTTGTTGGTGTTTTTCAATGTTGAGTTTGATGGTGAATGTGTTGGTGTTTTGCAATGTTAAGGTTTTTTTTGAATTTGTTGGTGATTTTCAATATTGAGGTTGTTGTTAAAGGTATTGCTGCTATCAATGGTTTTTTTTTTTAACTTTTTGTATTTTTCAAATTTGAGGTTGCAGTTGAATTTGTTGGTTTTTTTCAATGTTGTGGTTCTTGCATTTGTTGGTGTTTTTCATTGTTGAGGTTGTTGTTGAATTTGTTTGGTATTTTTCATTGTTGAGGTTTTTGTTGAATTTGTTGGTGTTTTTGAATATTGAGGTTGTTATTGAATTTTTTGGTGTTTTTCATTGTTGACGTGGTTGTTGAATTTGTCGGTGATTTTCAACGTTGTGTTTGTTGTTGAATGTGTTGGTGTTTTGCAATCTTAAGGTTTTTGTTGAATTTGTTGGTGATTTTCAATATTGAGGTTGTTGTTGAATTTATTGGGATTATCAATGGTTTTATTTTAACTTTTCTGTATTTTTCAAAGTTGTGGCTGCAGTTGAATTTGTTATTGTTTTTCAATGTTGTGGTTGTTGAATGTGTTGGTGTTTTTCATTGTTGAGGTTGTTGTTGAATTTTTTTGGTATTTTTCATTGTTGAGGTTTTTGTTCAATTTGTTGGTGTTTTTGAATATTGAGGTTGATGTTGAATTTTTTGGTGTTTTTCATTGTTGAGGTTGTTGTTGAATGTGTTGGAGTTTTTCAATGTTGAGGTTGTTGTTGAATTTGTTGGAGTTTTTCAATGTTGAGGTTGTTGTTGTACTTGTTGGTATTTTTCAAAGTTGAGGTTGCAGTTGAATTTGTTGGTGTTTTTCAAAGTTGAGGTTGTTGTTGCATTTTTTGGTGTTTTTCATTGTTGAGGTTTTTGTTGAATTTGTTGGTGTTTTTGAATGTTGAGGTTGTTGTTGAATTTATTGGTGTTTTTCAATGTTGTGGTTGTTGTTGAATTTTTAGGTGTTTTTCATTGTAGAGGTTGTTGTTGAATATGTTAGTGTAATCAATTGTTTTTTTTTAACGATTTTGTATTTTTCAAAGTTGATGTTGCATTTGAATTTCTTGGTGTTTTTCAATGTTGAGGTTGTTCAATTTGTTGGTGTTTTTCATAGTTGAGGTTGCTGTTGAATTTGTTGGTGTTTTCAATATTGATTTTGTTCAAAGTTTTTGTATTTTTCAAAGTTGAGGTTGCAGTTGAATTTATTGGTGTTTTTCAATGTTGAGGTTGTTGAGTTTTTTGGTGTTTTTCAAAGTTGAGGTTGTTGTTGAATTTTTTGTTGTTTTTCATTGTTTAGGTTGTTATTGAATTTGCTGGCGTTTTTCAAAGTTGAGGTTGTTTTTGAATTTCTTAGTGCTTTTCATTATTGAGGTTGTTGTTGATCTTTTTCGTTTTTTTCATTGCTGAGGTTGTTGTTGTTGAAATCCTTGGTGTTTTTCATTGTTGAGGTTGTCGTTGTCGAAATTTTGGGGTTTTTCATTGTTGAGGTTGTTGTTGAATTTGTTGGTAATTTTCAATGGTGAGGGTGTTGTTGAATTTGTTGGTGAGTTTCAATATTGAGGTTGTTGTTGATCTTTTTCGTTTTTTTCATTGCTGAGGTTGTTGTTGTTGAAATCCTTGGTGTTTTTCATTGTTGAGGTTGTCGTTGTCGAAATTTTGGGGTTTTTCATTGTTGAGGTTGTTGTTGAATTTGTTGGTGTTTTTCATTGTTGAGGTTGTTGTTGAATTTGTTGGTGAGTTTCAATATTGAGGTTGTTGTTGAATTTGTTTTTGTTTTTCAATGTTGGGGTTGCTGTTAAATTTTTTGGTGCTTTTCATTGTTGAGGTTGTTGTTTTTGAATTTTTGGATGTTTTTTATTGTTGAGGTTGTTGTTGAATTTGATGGTGATTTTCAATATTGAGGTTGTTGTTGAATTTGTTGGTGTTTTTCAATGTTGAGGTTGTTGTTGAATTTTTTGGTGCTTTTCATTGATGAGGTTGTTGTTGTTGAATTTTTTCATGTTTTTCATTGTTGAGGTTGTTGTTGAATTTTTTTCAGATTTTCATATGGAGGTTGTTGTTGAATTTGTTGGTGTTTTTCAATGTTGGAGTTATTGTTGAATTTTTTGGTGTTTTTCATTGTTGAGGTTGTTGTGGAATTTCTTGGAGTTCTTCAATGTTGAGGTTGGTGAATTTGTTGGTATTTTTGAATGTTGAGGTTGTTGATGAATTTTGTGGTGTTTTTCATTGTTGAGGATTTTGAAGAATTTGTTGGTGTTTTCCATTGTTGAGGTTTTTGTTGAATTTGTTGGTGTTTTTGAATGTTGAGGTTGTAGTTGAATATGTTGGTATTTTTCATTGTTGAGGTTTTTGATGAATTTGTTGGTGGTTTCCATTGTTGAAGTTTTTGTTGAATTTGTTGACGATTTTCATTGCTGAGGTTGTTGTTGAATTTGATGGTGTTTTTGAATGCTGAGGTTGTTGTTGAATTTTTTGGTGTTTTTCATTGTTGAGGTTGTTGTTGAATAAGTTGTTGTTTTTCAAAGTTGCGGTTGTTGAATTTGTTCGTGTTTTTAAAAGAAGAGGTTTTTGATGAATTTTTTGGTGTTATTCATTTTTGAGTTTTTCGTTGAATTTGTTCGTGCTTTTGAATGTTGAGGTTGTTGTTTTTATTTTTTTGGTGTTTTTCATTGTTGAGGCTGTTGTTGTTGAATTTTTTGGTGTTTTTCATTGTTGAGGTTGTTGTTGAATTTTTTGTTGTTTTTCAATGTTGAGGTTTTTGTTGAATTTGTTGGCGTTTTTGAATTTTGAGGTTGTTGTTTAATTTGTTGGTGTCTTTCAATGTTATGGTTGTTGTTGAATTTTTTGGTGTTTTTCATGGTTGAGGTTGTTGTTGAATATTTTGGTGTTTTTCAATGTTGAGTTTGTTGTTGAATTTTTTGGTGTATTCAATGTTTCTTTTTGAATCTTGTTGTATTTTTCAAAATTGAGATTGCAGTTGAATTTGTTGGTGTTTTTCTTTGTTGAGGTTGTTATTGAAATTGTTGGAGTATTTCAATGTTGAGGTTGCCGTTGAATTTGTTGGTGTTATCAATTTTTATTTTGTTGAACCTTTTTGTATTTTTAAAAGTTGAGGTTGTTGTTGAATTTGATGGTATTTTTCAATGTTGAGGTTGTTGAATCTGTTGGTGTTTTTCAAAGCTGAGGTTGTTGTTAAATTTGTTGGTGTTTTTGAATGTTAAGGTTGTTAAATCTGTTGGTGTTTTTCAAAGTTGAGGTTTTTGTTGAATTTTTTGGTGTTTTTCATTGTTGAGGTTTTTGTTGAATTTGATGGTGATTTTCAATGTTGAGTTTGTTGTCGAATTTTTTGGTGTTTTTCATTGTTGCGTTAGTTGTTAAAATTGTTGGAGTTTTTGAATGTTGAGGTTGTTATTGATTTTTTGGGTTTGTTTCATTGTTGAGGTTGTTGTTGAATTTTTTGATGTTTTTCATAGTTGAGGTTGTTGTTGAATAAGTTGGTGTTTTTCAAAGTTGCGATTGTTGAATTTGTTCGTGTTTTTAAAAGTAGAGGTTTTTGATGAATTTTTGGTGTTATTCATTTTTGAGTTTTTCGTTGAATTTGTTCGTGCTTTTGAATGTTGAGGTTGTTGTTTATATTTTATTGGTGTTTTTCATTGTTGAAGTTGTTGTTGTTGAATTTTTGGATGTTTTTCATTGTTGAGTTTGTTGTTGAATTTGTTGGTGATTTTCAATATTGAGGTTGTTGTTGAACTTGTTGGTGTTTTTCAATGTTGGGGTTGTTGTTGTATTTTTTGGTGTTTTTCATTGTTGAGGTTGTTGTTGAATTTGTTGGTGTTGATTAATGTTGAGGTTGTTGTTGAATGTTTTGGTGTTTTTCATTGTTGAGGTTGTTGTTTTTGAATTTTTGAATGATTTTCATTGTTAGGGTTGTTGTTGAATTTGATGGTGATTTTCAATATTGAGGTTGTTGTTGAATTTGTTGGTGTTTTTCAATGTTCAGGTTGCTGTTGAATTTTTTGTTGTTTTTCATTGTTGAGGTTGTTGTTGTTGAATTTTTTTATGTTTTTCATTGTTGAGGTTGTTGTTGAATTTGTTGGTGATTTTCAGTATTGAGGTTGTTGTTGAATTTGTTGGTGTTTTTCTATGTTGGGGTTGTTGTTGAATTTTTTGGTGATTTTCATTGTTGAGGTTGTTGTGGAATTTGTTGGTGTTGATTAATGTTGAGGTTGTTGTTGAATGTTTTGGTGGTTTTCATTGTTGAGGTTGTTGTTTTTGTATTTTTGGATGTTTTTCATTGTTGAGGTTGTTGTTGAAATTGTTGGAGTTTTTCAATGTTGAGGACGTTAAATCTGTTGGTGTTTTTCAAAATTGAGGTTCTGGTTGAATTTTTTGGTGTTTTTCATTGTTGAGGTTTTTGTTGAATTTGATGGTGATTTTCAATGTTGAGTTTGTTGTCGAATTTTTTGGTGCTTTTCATTGTTGTGGTAGTTGTTAAAATTCTTGGAGTTTTTCAATGTTGAGGTTTTTATTGCTTGTTTTGGTGTTTTTCATTGTTGAGGTTGTTGTTGAATTTGTTGGTGAGTTTCAATATTGAGGTTGTTGTTGAATTTGTTTTTGTTTTTCAATGTTGGGGTTGCTGTGAAATTTTTTGGTGCTTTTCATTGTTGAGGTTGTTGTTGAATTTGTTGGTGTTGATTAATGTTGAGGTTGCTGTTGAATGTTTTGATGTTATTCATTGTTGAGGTTGTTGTTTTTGAATTTTTGGATGTTTTTTATTGTTGAGGTTGTTGTTGAATTTGATGGTGATTTTCAATATTGAGGTTGTTGTTGAATTTGTTGGTGTTTTTCAATGTTGAGGTTGTTGTTGAATTTTTTGGTGCTTTTCATTGTTGAGGTTGTTGTTTTTGAATTTTTGGATGTTTTTTATTGTTGAGGTTGTTGTTGAATTTGATGGTGATTTTCAATATTGAGGTTGTTGTTGAAATTGTTGGAGTTTTTCAATGTTGAGGACGTTAAATCTCTTGGTGTTTTTCAAAATTGAGGTTCTGGTTGAATTTTTTGGTGTTTTTCATTGTTGAGGTTGTTGTTTTTGAATTTTTGGATGTTTTTTATTGTTGAGGTTGTTGTTGAATTTGATGGTGATTTTCAATATTGAGGTTGTTGTTGAATTTGTTGGTGTTTTTCAATGTTGAGGTTGTTGTTGAATTTTTTGGTGCTTTTCATTGTTGGGGTTGTTGTTGTTGAATTTTTTCATCTTTTTCATTGTTGAGGTTGTTGTTGAATTTTTTTCAGATTTTCATATTGAGGTTGTTGTTGAATTTGTTGGTGTTTCTCAATGTTGGGGTTATTGTTGAATTTTTTGGTGTTTTTCATTGTTGAGGTTGTTGTGGAATTGCTTGGAGTTCTTCAATGTTGAGGTTGTTGAATTTGTTGGTATTTTTGAATGTTGAGGTTGTTGATGAATTTTGTGGTGTTTTTCATTGTTGAGGATTTTGAAGAATTTGTTGGTGTTTTCCATTGTTGAGGTTTTTGTTGAATTTGTTGGTGTTTTTGAATGTTGAGGTTGTAGTTGAATTTGTTGGTATTTTTAATTGTTGAGGTTTTTGATGAATTTGTTGGTGGTTTCCATTGTTGAAGTTTTTGTTGAATTTGTTGACGATTTTCATTGCTGAGGTTGTTGTTGAATTTGATGGTGTTTTTGAATGCTGAGGTTGTTGTTGAATTTTTTGGTGTTTTTCATTGTTGAGGTTGTTGTTGAATAAGTTGGTGTTTTTCAAAGTTGCGGTTGTTGAATTTGTTCGTGTTTTTAAAAGTAGAGGTTTTTGATGAATTTTTTGGTGTTATTCATTTTTGAGTTTTTGTTGAATTTGTTCGTGCTTTTGAATGTTGAGGTTGTTGTTTTTATTTTTTTGGATGTTTTTCATTGTTGAGGTTGTTGTTGAATTTTTTGGTGTTTTTCATTGTTGAGGTTGTTGTTGAAATTGTTGGAGTTTTTCAATGTTGAGGACGTTAAATCTGTTGGTGTTTTTCAAAATTGAGGTTCTGGTTGAATTTTTTGGTGTTTTTCATTGTTGAGGTTTTTGTTGAATTTGATGGTGATTTTCAATGTTGAGTTTGTTGTCGAATTTTTTGGTGCTTTTCATTGTTGTGGTAGTTGTTAAAATTCTTGGAGTTTTTCAATGTTGAGGTTTTTATTGCTTGTTTTGGTGTTTTTCATTGTTGAGGTTGTTGTTGAATTTGTTGGTGAGTTTCAATATTGAGGTTGTTGTTGAATTTGTTTTTGTTTTTCAATGTTGGGGTTGCTGTGAAATTTTTTGGTGCTTTTCATTGTTGAGGTTGTTGTTGAATTTGTTGGTGTTGATTAATGTTGAGGTTGCTGTTGAATGTTTTGATGTTATTCATTGTTGAGGTTGTTGTTTTTGAATTTTTGGATGTTTTTTATTGTTGAGGTTGTTGTTGAATTTGATGGTGATTTTCAATATTGAGGTTGTTGTTGAATTTGTTGGTGTTTTTCAATGTTGAGGTTGTTGTTGAATTTTTTGGTGCTTTTCATTGTTGAGGTTGTTGTTTTTGAATTTTTGGATGTTTTTTATTGTTGAGGTTGTTGTTGAATTTGATGGTGATTTTCAATATTGAGGTTGTTGTTGAAATTGTTGGAGTTTTTCAATGTTGAGGACGTTAAATCTCTTGGTGTTTTTCAAAATTGAGGTTCTGGTTGAATTTTTTGGTGTTTTTCATTGTTGAGGTTGTTGTTTTTGAATTTTTGGATGTTTTTTATTGTTGAGGTTGTTGTTGAATTTGATGGTGATTTTCAATATTGAGGTTGTTGTTGAATTTGTTGGTGTTTTTCAATGTTGAGGTTGTTGTTGAATTTTTTGGTGCTTTTCATTGTTGGGGTTGTTGTTGTTGAATTTTTTCATCTTTTTCATTGTTGAGGTTGTTGTTGAATTTTTTTCAGATTTTCATATTGAGGTTGTTGTTGAATTTGTTGGTGTTTCTCAATGTTGGGGTTATTGTTGAATTTTTTGGTGTTTTTCATTGTTGAGGTTGTTGTGGAATTGCTTGGAGTTCTTCAATGTTGAGGTTGTTGAATTTGTTGGTATTTTTGAATGTTGAGGTTGTTGATGAATTTTGTGGTGTTTTTCATTGTTGAGGATTTTGAAGAATTTGTTGGTGTTTTCCATTGTTGAGGTTTTTGTTGAATTTGTTGGTGTTTTTGAATGTTGAGGTTGTAGTTGAATTTGTTGGTATTTTTAATTGTTGAGGTTTTTGATGAATTTGTTGGTGGTTTCCATTGTTGAAGTTTTTGTTGAATTTGTTGACGATTTTCATTGCTGAGGTTGTTGTTGAATTTGATGGTGTTTTTGAATGCTGAGGTTGTTGTTGAATTTTTTGGTGTTTTTCATTGTTGAGGTTGTTGTTGAATAAGTTGGTGTTTTTCAAAGTTGCGGTTGTTGAATTTGTTCGTGTTTTTAAAAGTAGAGGTTTTTGATGAATTTTTTGGTGTTATTCATTTTTGAGTTTTTGTTGAATTTGTTCGTGCTTTTGAATGTTGAGGTTGTTGTTTTTATTTTTTTGGATGTTTTTCATTGTTGAGGTTGTTGTTGAATTTTTTGGTGTTTTTCATTGTTGAGGTTGTTGTTGAATTTGTTGGTGTTGATTAATGTTGAGGTTGTTGTTGCATGTTTTGGTGTTTTTCATTGTTGAGGTTGTTGTTTTTGAATTTTTGAATGATTTTCATTGTTGAGGTTGTTGTTGAATTTGATGGTGATTTTCAATATTGAGGTTGTTGTTGAATTTGTTGGTGTTTTTCAATGTTCAGATTGTTGTTGAATTTTTTGTTGTTTTTCATTGTTGTGGTTGTGGTTGTTGAATTTTTTTATGTTTTTCATTGTTGAGGTTGTTGTTGAAATTGTCGGAGTTTTTCAATGTTGAGGATGAATTTTTTGGTGTTTTTCATTGTTGAGGTTGTTGTTGAATTTTTTGGTGTTTTCGAATGTTGGGGTTGTTGTTGAATTTGTCGGTGATTTTCAATATTGAGGTTGTAGTTGAATTTGTTGGTGTTTTTCCATTTTGAGGTTTTTGAATTTGTTGGTGTTTTTCAAAGTTGAGGTTGTTGTTGAATATTTTGGTGTTTTTCAATGTTCTGGTTCTTGTTGAATTTATTGGTGTTATCAATGATATTTCTTGAACTTTTTTGTATTTTTCAAAGTTGAGGTTGCAGTTGAATTTGTTGGTGTTTTTCAAAGTTGAGGTTGTTGAATTTGTTGGTGTTTTTCAAAGTTGAGGTTGTTGTTGAATTTTTTGATGTTTTTCAACGTGGAGGTTTTTGTTGAATTTGTTGGTGTTTTTGAATGTTGAGGTTGTGGTTGAAATTGTTGGAGCTGTTCAATGTTGAGGTTGTTGTTGAATTTTTTGCTGTTTTCATTGTTGAGGTTTTTGTTGAATTTGTTGGTGTTTTGGAATGTTGAGGTTTTTGTTGCATTTTTTGATGTTTTTCAATGAGGACATTTTTGTTGAATTTGATGGTGATTTTGAATTTTGAGTTTGTTGTTGAATTTTTTGGTGTTTATCATTGTTGCGGTACTTGTTGAATTTGTTGGTGTTTTTCATTGTTGAGGTTCTTGTTGAATTTTTTGATGTTTTTCATTGCTGAGGTTGTTGTTGAATTTGATGGTGATTTTCAATGTTGAGGTGGTAGAATGTATTCGTGTTTTTTTTGGTTTTTTTTAATCTTTTTTGTATTTTCCAAAGTTGAGGTTGCAGTTGAATTTGTTGCTGTTTTTCAATGTTGAGTTTATTGAATTTGTTTGAGTTTTTCAAAGTTGAGGTTGTTGTTGAATTTTTTGGTGTTTTTCATTGTTGAGCTTTTTGTTGAATTTGTTGGTGTTTGTGAATGTTGAGGTTGTTGTTGAATTTTTGTATGTTTTTCATTGTTGAGGTTGTTGTTGAATTTGTTGCTGATTTTGATTGCTGAGGTTGTTGTTGAATTTGTTGGTGTTTTTCCATTTTGAGGTTGTTGAATTTGTTGGTAGTTTTCAAAGTTGACGTTGTTGTTGAATTTTTTGGTGTTTTTAATTGTTGAGGTTTTTGTTGAATTTGCTGGTGTATTTGAATGTTGAGGTTGATTATGAATTTTTTGGTGTTTTTCATTGTTGAGGTTGTTGTTGAATGTTTTGCTGTTTTCGAATGTTGAGGTTGTTGTTGAATTTGTTGGTGATTTTCAATATTTTTGTTGTAGTTGAATTTGTTGGTGTTTTTCCATGTTGAGGTTTTTGAATTTGTTGGTGTTTTTCAAAGTTGAAGTTGTTGTTGAATATTTTGGTGTTTTTCAATGTTAAGGTTGTTGATGAATTTTTTGGTGTATTCAATGTTTTTTCTTGAACTTTTTTGTATTTTTCAAAGTTGAGGTTGCAGTTGAATTTGTTGGTGTTTTTCAAAGTTGAGGTTGTTCAATTTGTTGGTTTTTTCAAATTTGAGGTTGTTGTTGAATTTGTTGGTGTTTTTGAATGTTGAGGTTGTTGTTGAAATTGTTGGAGTTTTTCAATGTTGAGGTTGTTGTTGAATTTTTTGGTGTTTTTCATTGTTGAGGTTGTTGTTGAATTTGTTGGGTATTTTCAATATTGAGGTTGTAGTTGAATTTTTTGCTGTTTTTCCATGTTGATGTTTTTGAATTTGTTGGTGTTTTTCAAAGTTGAGGTTGTTGTTGAATATTTTGGTGTTTTTCAATGTTTAGGTTGTAGTTGAATTTATTGGTGTATTCAATGTTTTTTTTTTAATCATTTTGTATTTATCAAAGTTGTGGTTGCAGATGAATTTGTTGGTGTTTCTCAATGTTGAGGTTGTTGAATTTTTTGGTGTTTTTCAAAGTTGAGGTTGTTGTTGAATTTTTTGGTGTTTTTCTTTGTTGAGTTTTTTGTTGAATTTGTTGTTGTTTTTGAATGTTGAGGTTGTTGTTGAATTTTTTGATGTTATTCATTGTTGAAGTTGTTGTTCAATTTGTTGGTGATTTTCAATGTTGAGGTTGTTGTTCAAATTTTTTGGTGTTTTTCAATGTTGAGGTTGCTGTTGAAATTGTTGGAGTGTTTCAATTTTGAGGTTTTTGTTGAATTTTTTGGTAATTTTCATTGTTGAGGTCTTTGTTGTTCAATTTTTTGCTGTTTTTCGTTGCGGAGGTTGTTGACGAATTTTTTTGGTATTTTTCATTGTGCAGGTCTTTGTTGTTGAATTATTTGCTGTTTTTCATTGCTGTGGTTGTTGTTGAATTTTTTGGTAATTTTCATTGTTGAGGTCTTTGTTGTTGAATTTTTTGCTGTTTTTCGTTGCGGAGGTTGTTGACGAATTTTTTTGGTATTTTTCATTGTGCAGGTCGTTGTTGTTGAATTATTTGCTGTTTTTCATTGTTGTGGTTGTTGTTGAATTATTTGCTGTTTTTCATTGCTGTGGTTGTTGTTGAATTTTTTGGTAATTTTCATTGTTGAGGTCTTTGTTGTTGAATTTTTTGCTGTTTTTCGTTGCGGAGGTTGTTGACGAATTTTTTTGGTATTTTTCATTGTGCAGGTCGTTGTTGTTGAATTATTTGCTGTTTTTCATTGTTGTGGTTGTTGTTGAATTTTTTGGTGTTTTTGAATGCTGAGGTTGTTGTTGAATTTTTTGGTCTTTTTCATTGTTGAGGTTGTTGTTGTTGAATTTATTGATGTTTTTCATTGTTGAGGTAATTGTTGAATTTATTGGTGATTTCAAATATTGAGGTTCTTGTTGAATTTATTGGTGTATTCAATGTTTTTCTTTGAATCTTTTTGTATTTTTCAAAGTTGAGATTGCAGTTGAATTTGTTGTTGTTTCTCAGTGTTGAGGTTCTGGAATTTTTTGGTGTTATTCAAACTTGAGGTTGTTGTTGAATTATTTCGTGGTTTTCATTGTTGAGTTTTTTGTTGAATTTGTTTTTGTTTTTGAATGTTGAGGTTGTTGATGAATGTTTTGATGTTTTTCATTGTTGAGGTTGTTGTTAAATTTATTGGAGTTTTTCAATGTTGAGGTTGTTGTTGATTTTTCAGGTATTTTTGATTGTTGAGGTCGTTGTTGTTGAATTTTTTTGCTGTTTTTCATTGTTGAGGTTGTTGTTGAATTTTTTGGTGATTTTCAGTATTGAGGTTCTTGTTTACTTTATTGGTTTTATCAATGATTTTTTTGAACTTTTTTGTATTTTTCAAAGTTGAGGTTGCAGTTGAATTAGTTGGTGTTTTTAATGTTGAGGTCGTTGAATTTGTTGGTGTATTTTAAAGTTGAGGTTGTTGCTGAATTTTTTGGTGTTTTTCAATGTTGAGGTTTTCGGTGAATTTGTTGGTATTTTTGAATGTTGAGATTGTTGTTGAATTTTTTGGTGTTTTCATTGTTGAGGTTTTTGTTGAATTTGTTGGTGTTTTTCATTGTTGAGGTTGTTGTTGTTGAATTTTTTGATGTTTTTCATTGTTGAGGTAATTGTTGAATTTATTGGTGATTTTAAATATTGAGGTTCTTGTTGAATTTATTGGTGTGTTCAATTTTGTATTTTTCAAAGTTTAGGTTGCAGTTGAATTTGTGGCTGTTTCTCAATGTTGAGGTTGTTGAATTTTTTGGTGTTTTTCAAAGTTGAGGTTGTTGATGAATTTGTTGGTGATTTTCAATATTGAGGTTGTTGTTGAATTTATTGGTGTTATCAATGTGTTTTTTTCTCTTTTTTGTTTTTTTCAAACTTGAGTTTGCACTTTAATTTGTTGGTGTTTTTCAATGTTGAAGTTGTTGAATTTGTTGGTGTTTTTCAAAGTTGTGATTGTTGTTGAATTATTTGGTGTTTTCATTGATGAGGTTTTTGTTGAATTTGTTGGTGTCTTGCAATGTTAAGGTTGTTGTTGTATTTTTTGGTGTTTTCATTGTTGAGGTTTTTGTTGAATTTGTTGATGTTTTGGAATATTGGGGTTCTTGTTGTATTTTTTATTTGTTTTTCAATGTTGAGATTTTTGTTGAATTTGATGGTTATTTTCAATTTTGAGTTTGCTGTTGAATTTTTTGGTGTTTTTCATTTGCGGTACTTGTTGAATTTGTTGGTCTTTTTCTTTGTTGAGGTTGTTGTTGAATTTTTTGATGTTTTTCTTTGCTGAGGTTGTTGTAGAATTTGTTGGTGTTTTTCAATGTTGAGATTGTTGAATTTCTTGGTGTTTTCCAAAGTTGCGGTTGTTGTTGAATTTTTTGGTGTTTTTCATTGTTGAGGTTTTTCTTGAATTTGTTGTTGTTTCTGAATGTTGTGGTTGTTGTTGAATTTTTTGGTGTTTTTCATTGTTGAGGTTGTTGTTGAATTTGTTGGAGTTTTTCAATGTTAAGGTTGTTGTTGAATTTGTTGGTGTTTTTCAATGTTGAGGTTATTGAATTTGTTGGAGTTTTTCAATGTTGAGGTAGTTGTTGAATTTGTTGGTGTTTTTCAATGTTGAGGTTGTTGTTGAATTTGTTGGAGTTTTTCAATGTTGAGGTTGTTGTTGAATTTGTTGGTGTTATTCAATGTTGAGGTTGTTGAATTTGTTGGTGTTTTTCAAAGTCGAGGTTGTTGTTGAATTTTTTGGTGTTTCTAATTGTTAAGGTTTTTGTTGAAATGGTTGGTGTTTTTCATTGTTGTGGTTGTTGTTGAATTTTTTGATGTTTTTCATTGTTGTGGTTGTTGTAAAATTTGTTGGGGATTTTCAATATTGAGGTTGTTGGTGAATTTGTTGGTGTTATCAATTTTCATTTTGTTGAACCTTTTTGTATTTTTCAAAGTTGAGGTTGTTGTTGAATTTGTTGGTGTTTTTCAATGTTGAGGTTGTTGAAATTGTTGGTGTTTTTCAAAGCTGAGTTTGTATTTGAATTTGTTGCTTTATTTGAATGTTGAGGTTGTTAAATCTGTTGGAGTTTTTCAAAGTTGAGGTTGTTGTTGAATTTTTTGGTGTTTTTCTTTGTTGAGATTGTTGTTGTAATTGTTGGAGTTTTTCCATGTTGAGGTTGTTGTTGAATTTTTTGGTGTTTTTCATTGTTGAGGTCGTTGTTGTTGAATTGTTTGCCTGTTTACATTGTTGAGGTTGTTGATGACTTTGGTCGTGATTTTCAATATTGACGTTGTTGCTGAATTTATCGGTGTTATCAATGTTTTTTTTAAACTTTTTTGTATTTTTCAAAGTTGTGTTTGCACTTTAATTTGTTGGTGTTTTTCAATGTTGATGTTGTTGAATTTGTTGGTATTTTTCAAAGTTGTGCTTGTTGTTGAATTTTTTGCTGTTCTCATTGTTGAGGTTTTTGTTGAATTTGTTGCTGTTTTGGAATGTTCAATTGCTGTTGCATTTTTTGATGTTTTTCAATGTTGAGATTATTTGTTGAATTTGATGGTAATTTTCAATTTTGAGTTTGTTGTTGAATTTTTTGGTGTTTTTTTTTTGTTGCGGTACTTGTTGAATTTGTTGGTGTTTTTCATTGTTGTGGTTGTTGTTGAATTTTTTGTTGTTTTTCATTGTTGAGGTTGTTGTAAAATTTGTTGGGGATTTTCAATATTGAGGTTGTTGTTGAATTTGTTGGTGTTATCAATTTTTATTTTGTTGAACCTTTTTGTATTTTTAAAAGTTGAGGTTGTTGTTGAATTTGTTGGTGTTTTTCATTGTTGAGGTTGTTGAAATTGTTGGTGTTTGTCAAAGCTGAGTTTGTTGTTGAATTTGTTGGTTTATTTGAATGTAGAGGTTGTTAAAACTGTTGGAGTTTTTCAAAATTGAGGTTGTTGTTGAATTTTTTGGTGTTTTTCATTGTTGAGGTTTTAGTTGAATATGTTGTTGTTTTTCATTGTTGAGGTTGTTGTTGAATTTGTTGGTGGTTTTCAATATTGAAGTTGTTGTTGAATTTGTTGGTGATTTTCAATGCTGAGTTTGTTGAATTTATTGGTGTTATCAATGGTTTTTTTTGATCTTTTTAGTATTTTTCAAAGTTGAGCTTGCAGTTGAATTTGTTGGTGTTTCTCAATGTTGAGGTTGTTGAATTTGTTGGCGTTTTTCAAAGTTGAGGTTATTGTTGAATTTTTTGGTGTTTTCGAATGTTGAGGTTGTTGTTGAATTTGTTGGTGTTTTGAATGTTGAGATTGTTGTTGAATTATTTGGTGTTTTTCATTGTTGAGGTTGTTGTTGAATTTGTTGCAGTTTTTCAATGTTGAGGTTGTTCTTGAATTTGTTGGTGTTTTTCGTTGTTGAGGTTTTTGTTGAATTTGTTGGTGTTTCTGAATGTTGAGGTTGTTGTTGAATTTTTTGGTGTTTTTCATTGTTGAGGTTGTTGTTGAATTTGTTGGAGTTTTTCAACGTTGAGGTTGTTGTTGAATTTGTTGGTGTTTTCGAATTTTGAGGTTGTTGTTGAATTTGTCGGTGTTTTGAATGTTGAGATTGTTGTTGAATTTTTTGGTGTTTTTCATTGTTGAGGTTATTGTTGAATTTGTTGGTGTTTTTGAATGTTGAGGTTGTTGTTGAATTTGTTGGTGTTATCAATTTTTATTTTGGTGAACCTTTTTGTGGTTTTTTTGGTGTATTGAATGTTTAAGTTGTTGTTGAATTTATTGTTGTATTCAATGTCTTATTTTGGAATCTTTTTGTATTTTTGAGAGTTGAGGTTGCAGTTGAATTTTTTGATGTTTTTAAATGTTGAGGTTTTTGTTGAATTTGTTCGTGTTTTTGAATGCTGAGGTTGTTGTTGAATTTGTTGTTGTTTTTCAATGTTGAGGTTGTTGTTGAATTTTTTGTTGTTTTTCATTGTTGAGGTTTTTTTTGAATTTGTTGTTGATTATCAATATTGAGGTTGTACTTGAATTTGTCGGTGCATTTCCATGTTGAGTTTTTTGAATTTGTTGGTGTTTTTCAAAGTGGAGGTTGCGGTTGAATATTTTGGTGTTTTTCAGTGTGAGCCTCTTGTTGAATTTTTTTGGTGATTTTCAATATTGAGGTTGTTGTTGAATTTATTGGTGTATTCAATGTTGAGGTTGTTGTTGAATTTTTTGATGTTTTTCATTGTTGAGGCTGTTGTTAAATTTGCTGGTGATTTTCAGTGTTGAGTTAGCTGTTGAATTTTTTTGTGTTTTCCATTGTTGAGGTTGTTATGAAATTGTTGGAGTTTTTCAGTGTTGAGGTTGTTGTTGAATCTTTTGGTATTTCTTATTGTTGAGGTCGTTGTTGTTGAATTTTTTGCTGTTTTTCATTGCTGAGGTTGTTCATGAATTTTTTGGTATTTTTCATTGTTCAGGTCGCTGTTGTTGAATTGTTTGCTGTTTTTCATTGCTGAGGTTGTTGTTGAATTTGCTGGTGTTTTCGAATGTTGAGGTGTTTGTTTAATTTGTTGGTGTTTTGAATGTTGAGATTGTTGTTGAATTATTTGGTGTTTTTCAGTGTTGAGGTTGTTGCTGTCGAATTTTTTGATGTTTTTCATTGTTGAGGTTGTTGTTGAATTTATTGGAGATTTTCAATATTGAGGTTCTTGTTGAAGTTATTGGTGTTATCAATAATTTTTTTGAACTTTTGTGTATTTTTGAAAGTTGAGGTTGCAGTTGAATTTGTTGGTGTTTTTCAATGATGAGGTTGTTGAATTTGTTGGTGTTATTCAAAGTTGAGGTTGTTGATGAATTTTTTGGTGTTTTTCAATGTTGAGGTTTTTGTTGAATTTGTTGGTGTTTTTGAATGTTGAGGTTGTTGTTGAATTTGTTGGTGTTTTTCGATGATGAGGTTGTTGTTGAATTTTTTGGTGTTTTTCATTGTTGAGGTTTTTGTTGAATTTGTTGGTGTTTTTGAATGTTGAGGTTGTTGATTAATTTTTTGTTGTTTTTCATTGTTGAGGTTGTAGTTGAATTTGTTGGTTTTTTTCCATGTTGAGGTTTTTGAATTTGTTGGTTTTTTTCAATGTTGAGGTTGTTGTTGAATTTTTTGGTGATTTTCAATATTGAGGCTGTTGTTGAATCTATTGGTGGTTTTCATTGTTGTGGCTGTTGTTGAATTTGTAGGTGTTTTTCATTGTTGAGGTTGTTGTTGAATTTTTTGGTGTTTTTGAATGTTGAGGTTGTTGTTGAATTGTTCGGTGTTTTTAATTGTTGAGGTTGTTGTTGAATTTTTGACGTTTTTCAATGTTGAGGTTGTTGTTAAATTTGATGGTGATTTTCAATATTGAGGTTTTTGTTGAATTTGTTGGTGTTATCAATTTTTATTTTGTTGAACCTTTTTGTATTTTTAAGCTTTGATGTTGTTGTTGAATTTGTTAGTGTTTTTCAATGTTGAGGTTGTTGAATTTGCTGTTGTATTCAAAGGTGAGGTTGTTGTTGAATTTGTTGGTGTATTTGAATGTTGAGGTTGTTAAATCTGTTGGTGTTTTTCAAAGTGAGGTTGTTGTTGAATTTTTTGGTGTTTTTCATTGTTGTAGTACTTGTTGAACGTGTTGGTGTTTTTCATTGTTGAGGTTGTTGTTGAATTTTTTGATGCTTTTCATTCCTGAGGTTGTTGTTAATTTTGTTGGTGATTTTCAATGTTGAGGTTGTTGAATTTGTTGGTGTTTTTCAATGCCGAGGGTGTTGTTGAATTTGTTGGTGTATTTGAATGTTGCGTTTGTTAAATGTGTTGGTGATTTTCAATATTGAGTTTGTTGTCGAATTTTTTGGTGCTTTTCAGTGTTGTGGTAATTGTTCAAATTCTTGGAGTTTTTCAATGTAGAGGTTTTCATTGATTTTTTTGGTCTATTTCATTGTTGAGGTTGTTGTTGAATTTTTTTGGTGTTTTTCATTGTTGAGGTTGAAGTTGAACTTTTTGATGTTTTTCATTGTTGAGGATGTTGTTGAATTTGTTGGAGTTTTTCAATGTTGAGGTTGTTGTTGAATTTGTTGGTGTTTTTCAATGTTGAGGTTGTTGAATTTGTTTGTGTTTTTCAAAGTTGAGGTTGTTGTTGAATTTTTTGGTGTTTTTCATTGTTGAGGTTCTGGTTGAATTTGTTGGTTTTTTTGATTGTTGAGGTTGTTGCTTTTATTTTTTGGTGTTTTTGAATGTTGAGGTTGTTGTTGAATTTTTTGGTGTTTTTCATTGTTGAGGTTGTTGTGGAATTTTTTGGTGATTTTCAATGTTGAGGTTTTTGTTGGATTTGTTGGTGTTTTTGAATGTTGCGGTTGTTAAATGTGTTGGTGATTTTCAATATTGAGTTTGTTGTCGAATTTTTTGGTGCTTTTCATGGTTGTGGTAATTGTTCAAATTCTTGGAGTTTTTCAATGTTGAGGTTTTTATTGATTTTTTTGGTGCATTTCATTGTTGAGGTTGTTGTTGAATTTTTTAGGTGTTTATTATTGTTGAGGTTGTTGTTGAATTTTTTGATGTTTTTCATTGTTGAGGATGTTGTTGAATTTGTTGGAGTTTTTCAATGTTGACGTTGTTGAATTTGTTGGTGTATTCAAAGGTGAGGTTGTTGTTGAATTTTTGGTGTATTTGAATGTTGAGGTTGTTAAATCTGTTGGTGTTTTTCAAAATTGAGGTTGTTGTTGAATTTTTTGGTGTTTTTCATTGTTGCAGTACTTGTTGAATTTGTTGGTGTTTTTCATTGTTGAGGTTGTTGTTGAATTTTTTGATGTTTTTCATTCCTGAGATTGTTGTTGAATTTGTTGGTGATTTTCAATGTTGAGGTTGTTGAATTTGTTGGTGATTTTCAATTCCGAGGGTGTTGTTGAATTTTTTGCTGTTTTTCATTGTTGAGGTTTTGGTTGAATTTGTTGGTGTTTTTCAATGTTGAGGTTGTTGTTTTTATTTTTTGGAGTTTTTGAATGTTGACGTTGTTGTTGAATTTGTTGGTTTTTTTCAATGTTGATGTTGAATTTTTTGGTGTTTTATATTGTTGAGTTTGTTGAATTTATTGGTGTTTTTCAAAGGTGAGGTTGTTGTTGAATTTTTTGGTGTTTTTCATTGTTGAGATTTTGGTTGAATTTTTTGTCGTTTTTGAATGTTGAGGTTGTTGTTTTTATTTTTTGGTGTTTTTGAATGTTGAGGCTGTTGTTGAATTTTTTGGTGTTTTTCATTGTTGAGGTTGTTTTTGAATTTCTTGCTGTTTTTAAATGTTGAGGTTGTTATTGAGTTTTTTTTTTCATTGTTGAGGTTGTTGTTGAATTTTTTGATGTTACTCATTGTTGAGGTTGTTGTTGAATTTGTTAGTCATTTTCAATATTGAGGTTGTTGTTGAATTTGTTGGTGTTTTTCAATGTTGAGGTTGTTGAATTTGTTGGTGTTTTTCAATTCTGAGGTTGTTGTTAAATTTGCTTGTGTTTTTGAATGTTGAGGTTGTTGAATTTGTTGGTGTTTTTAATTGTTGAGGTTTTTGTTGAATTTGATGCTGATTTTCAATGTTGAGTTTGTTGTCGAATTTTTTGGTGTTTTTCATTTTTGCGGTAGTTGCTGAAATTGTTGGAGTTATTCAATGTTGAGGTTGTCATTGATTTTTTTGGTGTGTTTCATTGTTGAGGTTGTTGTTGAATTTTTTGGTGTTTTTCATTGTTGAGGTTGTTGTTGAATTTTTTGATGATTTTCATTGTTGAGGGTGTCGTTGAATTTGTTGGAGTTTTTCAATGTTGAGGTTCTTCTTGAATATGTTGGTGTTATTCAATGTTGACGTTGTTGAATTTGTTGAGGGTTTTCAAAGTAGAGGTTGTTGTTGAATTTTATGGTGTTTTTCATTGTTGAAGTTTTTGTTGAATTTGCTGGTGTTTATAAATGTTGAGGCTGTTGTTTTTTTTTCGTTGTTTTTCATTGTTGAGGTATTTGTTGAATCTGTTTCAGATTTTCAATGTTGAGGTTGTTGTTGAATTTATTTTTGTTTTTCATGTTGAGGTTGCTGAATTTGTTGGTTTTTTTCAAAGATGAGTTTGTTGTTGAATTTTATGGTGTTTATTATTGTTGAGGTTGTTGTTGAATTTGTTGGTGTTTTTGAAGGTTGAGGTTGTTGTTGAATGTTTTGGTGTTTTTCAGTGTTGAGGTTGTTGTTTTTGAATTTTTGGATGTTTTTCATGGTTGAGGTTGCTGTTGAATTTGATGGTGATTTTCAATATTGAGGTTGTTGTTGAATTTGTTGGTGTTTTTCAACGTTGGGGTTGTTGTTGAATTTTTAGTGTTTTTCATTGTTGAGGTTGTTGTTGAATTTCTTGGAGTTCTTCAATGTTGAGGTTGTTGAATTTGTTGGTGTTTTTCAAAGTTGAGGATGTTGTTGAATTTTTTGGTGTTTTTCATTGTTGAGGTTTTTGTTGAATTTGTTGGTGTTTTTGAATGTTGAGGTTGTTGTTGAATTTTTTGGTGTTTTTCAGTGTTGAGGTTTTTGTTGAATTTGTTGCAGATTTTCAATGTTGAGGTTGTTGTTGAATTTGTTAGTGTTTTTCAATGTTGAGGTTGTTGAATTTATTGGTGTTTTTCAAAGGTGAGGTTGTTGTTGAATTTTTTGATGTTTTTCATTGTTGAGGTTTTGTTTGAATTTGTTCGGGTTTTTGAATGTTGAGGTTGTAGTTGAATTTGTTGGTGTTTTTCAATGATGAGGTTGTTGAAGTTGGTGTTTTTCAATGTTGAGATTCTTGAATTTGTTGGTGTTTTTCAAAGTAGAGGTTTTTGATGAATTATTTGGTGTTATTCATTTTTGAGGTTTTCGTTGAATTTGTTGGTGTTTTTGAATGTTGAGGTTGTTGTTTTTATTTTTTGGTGTTTTTCATTGTTGAGGTTTTTGTTGAATTTGTTGGAGATTTTCAATGTTGAGGTTGTTGTTGAATTTGTTGGTGTTTTTTAATGTTTAGGTTGTTGAATTTGTTGGTTTTTTTCAATGATAAGTTTGTTGTTGAATTTTTTGGTGTTTTTCATTGCTGAGGTTGCTGTTGAATTTGTTGGTGACTTTCAATATTGAAGTTGTTGTTGAATTTGTTGGTGTTTTTCAATGTTGGGGTTGTTGTTGAATTTTTTGGTGTTTTTCATTGTTGAGGTCGTTGTTGAATTTGTTGGTGTTTTTCAATGTTGAGGTTCTTGTATTTATTTTTTGGTGTTTATTGAATGTTGAGGTTGTTATTGAATTTTATGGTGTTTTTCATTGTTGAGGTTGTTGTGTAATTTTTCGGTGTTTTTCAATGTTGAGGTGTTTACTGATTTTTATTTGTGTTTTTCATTGTTGAGGTTGTTGTTGAAATTTTTTGGTGTTTTTCATTGTTGAGGATGTTGTTGAATTTTTTGGTGCTTTTCATTGTTGATGTTGTTGTTGAATTTGTTGGAGTTTTTCAATGCTGAGGTTGTTATTGATTTTTTGGGTTTGTTTCATTGTTGAGGCTGTTGTTGAATTTTTTGGTGTTTTTCATTGTTGAGGTTTTTGTTGAATTTTTTGACGATTTTCATTGCTGAGGTTGATGTTGAATTTGATGGTGTTTTTGAATGTTGAGATTGTTGTTGAATTATTTGGTGTTTTTCAGTGTTGAGGTTGTTGCTGTCGAATTTTTTGATGTTTTTCATTGTTGAGGTTGTTGTTGAATTTATTGGTGATTTTCAATATTGAGGTTCTTGTTGAAGTTATTGGTGTTATCAATAATTTTTTTGAACTTTTGTGTATTTTTGAAAGTTGAGGTTGCAGTTGAATTTGTTGGTGTTTTTCAATGATGAGGTTGTTGAATTTGTTGGTGTTATTCAAAGTTGAGGTTGTTGATGAATTTTTTGGTGTTTTTCAATGTTGAGGTTTTTGTTGAATTTGTTGGTGTTTTTGAATGTTGAGGTTGTTGTTGAATTTGTTGGTGTTTTTCGATGATGAGGTTGTTGTTGAATTTTTTGGTGTTTTTCATTGTTGAGGTTTTTGTTGAATTTGTTGGTGTTTTTGAATGTTGAGGTTGTTGATTAATTTTTTGTTGTTTTTCATTGTTGAGGTTGTAGTTGAATTTGTTGGTGTTTTTCCATGTTGAGGTTTTTGAATTTGTTGGTTTTTTTCAATGTTGAGGTTGTTGTTGAATTTTTTGGTGATTTTCAATATTGAGGCTGTTGTTGAATCTATTGGTGGTTTTCATTGTTGTGGCTGTTGTTGAATTTGTAGGTGTTTTTCATTGTTGAGGTTGTTGTTGAATTTTTTGGTGTTTTTGAATGTTGAGGTTGTTGTTGAATTGTTCGGTGTTTTTAATTGTTGAGGTTGTTGTTGAATTTTTGACGTTTTTCAATGTTGAGGTTGTTGTTAAATTTGATGGTGATTTTCAATATTGAGGTTTTTGTTGAATTTGTTGGTGTTATCAATTTTTATTTTGTTGAACCTTTTTGTATTTTTAAGTTTTGATGTTGTTGTTGAATTTGTTAGTGTTTTTCAATGTTGAGGTTGTTGAATTTGCTGTTGTATTCAAAGGTGAGGTTGTTGTTGAATTTGTTGGTGTATTTGAATGTTGAGGTTGTTAAATCTGTTGGTGTTTTTCAAAGTGAGGTTGTTGTTGAATTTTTTGGTGTTTTTCATTGTTGTAGTACTTGTTGAACGTGTTGGTGTTTTTCATTGTTGAGGTTGTTGTTGAATTTTTTGATGCTTTTCATTCCTGAGGTTGTTGTTAATTTTGTTGGTGATTTTCAATGTTGAGGTTGTTGAATTTGTTGGTGTTTTTCAATGCCGAGGGTGTTGTTGAATTTGTTGGTGTATTTGAATGTTGCGTTTGTTAAATGTGTTGGTGATTTTCAATATTGAGTTTGTTGTCGAATTTTTTGGTGCTTTTCAGTGTTGTGGTAATTGTTCAAATTCTTGGAGTTTTTCAATGTAGAGGTTTTCATTGATTTTTTTGGTCTATTTCATTGTTGAGGTTGTTGTTGAATTTTTTTGGTGTTTTTCATTGTTGAGGTTGAAGTTGAACTTTTTGATGTTTTTCATTGTTGAGGATGTTGTTGAATTTGTTGGAGTTTTTCAATGTTGAGGTTGTTGTTGAATTTGTTGGTGTTTTTCAATGTTGAGGTTGTTGAATTTGTTTGTGTTTTTCAAAGTTGAGGTTGTTGTTGAATTTTTTGGTGTTTTTCATTGTTGAGGTTCTGGTTGAATTTGTTGGTTTTTTTGATTGTTGAGGTTGTTGCTTTTATTTTTTGGTGTTTTTGAATGTTGAGGTTGTTGTTGAATTTTTTGGTGTTTTTCATTGTTGAGGTTGTTGTGGAATTTTTTGGTGATTTTCAATGTTGAGGTTTTTGTTGGATTTGTTGGTGTTTTTGAATGTTGCGGTTGTTAAATGTGTTGGTGATTTTCAATATTGAGTTTGTTGTCGAATTTTTTGGTGCTTTTCATGGTTGTGGTAATTGTTCAAATTCTTGGAGTTTTTCAATGTTGAGGTTTTTATTGATTTTTTTGGTGCATTTCATTGTTGAGGTTGTTGTTGAATTTTTTAGGTGTTTATTATTGTTGAGGTTGTTGTTGAATTTTTTGATGTTTTTCATTGTTGAGGATGTTGTTGAATTTGTTGGAGTTTTTCAATGTTGACGTTGTTGAATTTGTTGGTGTATTCAAAGGTGAGGTTGTTGTTGAATTTTTGGTGTATTTGAATGTTGAGGTTGTTAAATCTGTTGGTGTTTTTCAAAATTGAGGTTGTTGTTGAATTTTTTGGTGTTTTTCATTGTTGCAGTACTTGTTGAATTTGTTGGTGTTTTTCATTGTTGAGGTTGTTGTTGAATTTTTTGATGTTTTTCATTCCTGAGATTGTTGTTGAATTTGTTGGTGATTTTCAATGTTGAGGTTGTTGAATTTGTTGGTGATTTTCAATTCCGAGGGTGTTGTTGAATTTTTTGCTGTTTTTCATTGTTCAGGTTTTGGTTGAATTTGTTGGTGTTTTTCAATGTTGAGGTTGTTGTTTTTATTTTTTGGAGTTTTTGAATGTTGACGTTGTTGTTGAATTTGTTGGTTTTTTTCAATGTTGATGTTGAATTTTTTGGTGTTTTATATTGTTGAGTTTGTTGAATTTATTGGTGTTTTTCAAAGGTGAGGTTGTTGTTGAATTTTTGGTGTATTTGAATGTTGAGGTTGTTAAATCTGTTGGTGTTTTTCAAAATTGAGGTTGTTGTTGAATTTTTTGGTGTTTTTCATTGTTGCAGTACTTGTTGAATTTGTTGGTGTTTTTCATTGTTGAGGTTGTTGTTAAATTTTTTGATGTTTTTCATTCCTGAGATTGTTGTTGAATTTGTTGGTGATTTTCAATGTTGAGGTTGTTGAATTTGTTGGTGATTTTCAATTCCGAGGGTGTTGTTGAATTTTTTTGCTGTTTTTCATTGTTGAGGTTTTGGTTGAATTTGTTGGTGTTTTTCAATGTTGAGGTTGTTGTTTTTATTTTTTGGAGTTTTTGAATGTTGACGTTGTTGTTGAATTTGTTGGTTTTTTTCAATGTTGATGTTGAATTTTTTGGTGTTTTATATTGTTGAGTTTGTTGAATTTATTGGTGTTTTTCAAAGGTGAGGTTGTTGTTGAATTTTTTGGTGTTTTTCATTGTTGAGATTTTGGTTGAATTTTTTGTCGTTTTTGAATGTTGAGGTTGTTGTTTTTATTTTTTGGTGTTTTTGAATGTTGAGGCTGTTGTTGAATTTTTTGATGTTTTTCATTGTTGAGGTTGTTTTTGAATTTCTTGCTGTTTTTAAATGTTGAGGTTGTTATTGAGTTTTTTTTTCATTGTTGAGGTTGTTGTTGAATTTTTTGATGTTACTCATTGTTGAGGTTGTTGTTGAATTTGTTAGTCATTTTCAATATTGAGGTTGTTGTTGAATTTGTTGGTGTTTTTCAATGTTGAGGTTGTTGAATTTGTTGGTGTTTTTCAATTCTGAGGTTGTTGTTCAATTTGATGCTGATTTTCAATGTTGAGTTTGTTGTCGAATTTTTTGGTGTTTTTCATTTTTGCGGTAGTTGCTGAAATTGTTGGAGTTATTCAATGTTGAGGTTGTCATTGATTTTTTTGGTGTGTTTCATTGTTGAGGTTGTTGTTGAATTTTTTGGTGTTTTTCATTGTTGAGGTTGTTGTTGAATTTTTTGATGATTTTCATTGCTGAGGTTGTTGTTGAATTTGTTGGTGTTTTTGATTGCTGAGGTTGTTGTAGAATTTTTTGGTGTTTTTCATTGTTGAGGGTGTCATTGAATTTGTTGGAGTTTTTCAATGTTGAGGTTCTTCTTGAATATGTTGGTGTTATTCAATGTTGACGTTGTTGAATTTGTTGAGGGTTTTCAAAGTAGAGGTTGTTGTTGAATTTTATGGTGTTTTTCATTGTTGAAGTTTTTGTTGAATTTGCTGGTGTTTATAAATGTTGAGGCTGTTGTTTTTTTTTCGTTGTTTTTCATTGTTGAGGTATTTGTTGAATCTGTTTCAGATTTTCAATGTTGAGGTTGTTGTTGAATTTATTTTTGTTTTTCATGTTGAGGTTGCTGAATTTGTTGGTTTTTTTCAAAGATGAGTTTGTTGTTGAATTTTATGGTGTTTATTATTGTTGAGGTTGTTGTTGAATTTGTTGGTGTTTTTGAAGGTTGAGGTTGTTGTTGAATGTTTTGGTGTTTTTCAGTGTTGAGGTTGTTGTTTTTGAATTTTTGGATGTTTTTCATGGTTGAGGTTGCTGTTGAATTTGATGGTGATTTTCAATATTGAGGTTGTTGTTGAATTTGTTGGTTTTTTTCAACGTTGGGGTTGTTGTTGAATTTTTAGTGTTTTTCATTGTTGAGGTTGTTGTTGAATTTCTTGGAGTTCTTCAATGTTGAGGTTGTTGAATTTGTTGGTGTTTTTCAAAGTTGAGGATGTTGTTGAATTTTTTGGTGTTTTTCATTGTTGAGGTTTTTGTTGAATTTGTTGGTGTTTTTGAATGTTGAGGTTGTTGTTGAATTTTTTGGTGTTTTTCAGTGTTGAGGTTTTTGTTGAATTTGTTGCAGATTTTCAATGTTGAGGTTGTTGTTGAATTTGTTAGTGTTTTTCAATGTTGAGGTTGTTGAATTTATTGGTGTTTTTCAAAGGTGAGGTTGTTGTTGAATTTGTTAGTCATTTTCAATATTGAGGTTGTTGTTGAATTTGTTGGTGTTTTTCAATGTTGAGGTTGTTGAATTTGTTGGTGTTTTTCAATTCTGAGGTTGTTGTTCAATTTGATGCTGATTTTCAATGTTGAGTTTGTTGTCGAATTTTTTGGTGTTTTTCATTTTTGCGGTAGTTGCTGAAATTGTTGGAGTTATTCAATGTTGAGGTTGTCATTGATTTTTTTGGTGTGTTTCATTGTTGAGGTTGTTGTTGAATTTTTTGGTGTTTTTCATTGTTGAGGTTGTTGTTGAATTTTTTGATGATTTTCATTGCTGAGGTTGTTGTTGAATTTGTTGATGTTTTTGATTGCTGAGGTTGTTGTAGAATTTTTTGGTGTTTTTCATTGTTGAGGGTGTCGTTGAATTTGTTGGAGTTTTTCAATGTTGAGGTTCTTCTTGAATATGTTGGTGTTATTCAATGTTGACGTTGTTGAATTTGTTGAGGGTTTTCAAAGTAGAGGTTGTTGTTGAATTTTATGGTGTTTTTCATTGTTGAAGTTTTTGTTGAATTTGCTGGTGTTTATAAATGTTGAGGCTGTTGTTTTTTTTTCGTTGTTTTTCATTGTTGAGGTATTTGTTGAATCTGTTTCAGATTTTCAATGTTGAGGTTGTTGTTGAATTTATTTTTGTTTTTCATGTTGAGGTTGCTGAATTTGTTGGTTTTTTTCAAAGATGAGTTTGTTGTTGAATTTTATGGTGTTTATTATTGTTGAGGTTGTTGTTGAATTTGTTGGTGTTTTTGAAGGTTGAGGTTGTTGTTGAATGTTTTGGTGTTTTTCAGTGTTGAGGTTGTTGTTTTTGAATTTTTGGATGTTTTTCATGGTTGAGGTTGCTGTTGAATTTGATGGTGATTTTCAATATTGAGGTTGTTGTTGAATTTGTTGGTGTTTTTCAACGTTGGGGTTGTTGTTGAATTTTTAGTGTTTTTCATTGTTGAGGTTGTTGTTGAATTTCTTGGAGTTCTTCAATGTTGAGGTTGTTGAATTTGTTGGTGTTTTTCAAAGTTGAGGATGTTGTTGAATTTTTTGGTGTTTTTCATTGTTGAGGTTTTTGTTGAATTTGTTGGTGTTTTTGAATGTTGAGGTTGTTGTTGAATTTTTTGGTGTTTTTCAGTGTTGAGGTTTTTGTTGAATTTGTTGCAGATTTTCAATGTTGAGGTTGTTGTTGAATTTGTTAGTGTTTTTCAATGTTGAGGTTGTTGAATTTATTGGTGTTTTTCAAAGGTGAGGTTGTTGTTGAATTTTTTGATGTTTTTCATTGTTGAGGTTTTGTTTGAATTTGTTCGGGTTTTTGAATGTTGAGGTTGTAGTTGAATTTGTTGGTGTTTTTCAATGATGAGGTTGTTGAAGTTGGTGTTTTTCAATGTTGAGATTCTTGAATTTGTTGGTGTTTTTCAAAGTAGAGGTTTTTGATGAATTATTTGGTGTTATTCATTTTTGAGGTTTTCGTTGAATTTGTTGGTGTTTTTGAATGTTGAGGTTGTTGTTTTTATTTTTTGGTGTTTTTCATTGTTGAGGTTTTTGTTGAATTTGTTGGAGATTTTCAATGTTGAGGTTGTTGTTGAATTTGTTGGTGTTTTTTAATGTTTAGGTTGTTGAATTTGTTGGTTTTTTTCAATGATAAGTTTGTTGTTGAATTTTTTGGTGTTTTTCATTGCTGAGGTTGCTGTTGAATTTGTTGGTGACTTTCAATATTGAAGTTGTTGTTGAATTTGTTGGTGTTTTTCAATGTTGGGGTTGTTGTTGAATTTTTTGGTGTTTTTCATTGTTGAGGTCGTTGTTGAATTTGTTGGTGTTTTTCAATGTTGAGGTTCTTGTATTTATTTTTTGGTGTTTATTGAATGTTGAGGTTGTTATTGAATTTTATGGTGTTTTTCATTGTTGAGGTTGTTGTGTAATTTTTCGGTGTTTTTCAATGTTGAGGTGTTTACTGATTTTTATTTGTGTTTTTCATTGTTGAGGTTGTTGTTGAAATTTTTTGGTGTTTTTCATTGTTGAGGATGTTGTTGAATTTTTTGGTGCTTTTCATTGTTGATGTTGTTGTTGAATTTGTTGGAGTTTTTCAATGCTGAGGTTGTTATTGATTTTTTGGGTTTGTTTCATTGTTGAGGCTGTTGTTGAATTTTTTGGTGTTTTTCATTGTTGAGGTTTTTGTTGAATTTTTTGACGATTTTCATTGCTGAGGTTGATGTTGAATTTGATGGTGTTTTTGAATGTTGAGATTGTTGTTGAATTATTTGGTGTTTTTCAGTGTTGAGGTTGTTGCTGTCGAATTTTTTGATGTTTTTCATTGTTGAGGTTGTTGTTGAATTTATTGGTGATTTTCAATATTGAGGTTCTTGTTGAAGTTATTGGTGTTATCAATAATTTTTTTGAACTTTTGTGTATTTTTGAAAGTTGAGGTTGCAGTTGAATTTGTTGGTGTTTTTCAATGATGAGGTTGTTGAATTTGTTGGTGTTATTCAAAGTTGAGGTTGTTGATGAATTTTTTGGTGTTTTTCAATGTTGAGGTTTTTGTTGAATTTGTTGGTGTTTTTGAATGTTGAGGTTGTTGTTGAATTTGTTGGTGTTTTTCGATGATGAGGTTGTTGTTGAATTTTTTGGTGTTTTTCATTGTTGAGGTTTTTGTTGAATTTGTTGGTGTTTTTGAATGTTGAGGTTGTTGATTAATTTTTTGTTGTTTTTCATTGTTGAGGTTGTAGTTGAATTTGTTGGTGTTTTTCCATGTTGAGGTTTTTGAATTTGTTGGTTTTTTTCAATGTTGAGGTTGTTGTTGAATTTTTTGGTGATTTTCAATATTGAGGCTGTTGTTGAATCTATTGGTGGTTTTCATTGTTGTGGCTGTTGTTGAATTTGTAGGTGTTTTTCATTGTTGAGGTTGTTGTTGAATTTTTTGGTGTTTTTGAATGTTGAGGTTGTTGTTGAATTGTTCGGTGTTTTTAATTGTTGAGGTTGTTGTTGAATTTTTGACGTTTTTCAATGTTGAGGTTGTTGTTAAATTTGATGGTGATTTTCAATATTGAGGTTTTTGTTGAATTTGTTGGTGTTATCAATTTTTATTTTGTTGAACCTTTTTGTATTTTTAAGTTTTGATGTTGTTGTTGAATTTGTTAGTGTTTTTCAATGTTGAGGTTGTTGAATTTGCTGTTGTATTCAAAGGTGAGGTTGTTGTTGAATTTGTTGGTGTATTTGAATGTTGAGGTTGTTAAATCTGTTGGTGTTTTTCAAAGTGAGGTTGTTGTTGAATTTTTTGGTGTTTTTCATTGTTGCAGTACTTGTTGAACGTGTTGGTGTTTTTCATTGTTGAGGTTGTTGTTGAATTTTTTGATGCTTTTCATTCCTGAGGTTGTTGTTAATTTTGTTGGTGATTTTCAATGTTGAGGTTGTTGAATTTGTTGGTGTTTTTCAATGCCGAGGGTGTTGTTGAATTTGTTGGTGTATTTGAATGTTGCGTTTGTTAAATGTGTTGGTGATTTTCAATATTGAGTTTGTTGTCGAATTTTTTGGTGCTTTTCAGTGTTGTGGTAATTGTTCAAATTCTTGGAGTTTTTCAATGTAGAGGTTTTCATTGATTTTTTTGGTCTATTTCATTGTTGAGGTTGTTGTTGAATTTTTTTGGTGTTTTTCATTGTTGAGGTTGAAGTTGAACTTTTTGATGTTTTTCATTGTTGAGGATGTTGTTGAATTTGTTGGAGTTTTTCAATGTTGAGGTTGTTGTTGAATTTGTTGGTGTTTTTCAATGTTGAGGTTGTTGAATTTGTTTGTGTTTTTCAAAGTTGAGGTTGTTGTTGAATTTTTTGGTGTTTTTCATTGTTGAGGTTCTGGTTGAATTTGTTGGTTTTTTTGATTGTTGAGGTTGTTGCTTTTATTTTTTGGTGTTTTTGAATGTTGAGGTTGTTGTTGAATTTTTTGGTGTTTTTCATTGTTGAGGTTGTTGTGGAATTTTTTGGTGATTTTCAATGTTGAGGTTTTTGTTGGATTTGTTGGTGTTTTTGAATGTTGCGGTTGTTAAATGTGTTGGTGATTTTCAATATTGAGTTTGTTGTCGAATTTTTTGGTGCTTTTCATGGTTGTGGTAATTGTTCAAATTCTTGGAGTTTTTCAATGTTGAGGTTTTTATTGATTTTTTTGGTGCATTTCATTGTTGAGGTTGTTGTTGAATTTTTTAGGTGTTTATTATTGTTGAGGTTGTTGTTGAATTTTTTGATGTTTTTCATTGTTGAGGATGTTGTTGAATTTGTTGGAGTTTTTCAATGTTGACGTTGTTGAATTTGTTGGTGTATTCAAAGGTGAGGTTGTTGTTGAATTTTTGGTGTATTTGAATGTTGAGGTTGTTAAATCTGTTGGTGTTTTTCAAAATTGAGGTTGTTGTTGAATTTTTTGGTGTTTTTCATTGTTGCAGTACTTGTTGAATTTGTTGGTGTTTTTCATTGTTGAGGTTGTTGTTGAATTTTTTGATGTTTTTCATTCCTGAGATTGTTGTTGAATTTGTTGGTGATTTTCAATGTTGAGGTTGTTGAATTTGTTGGTGATTTTCAATTCCGAGGGTGTTGTTGAATTTTTTGCTGTTTTTCATTGTTGAGGTTTTGGTTGAATTTGTTGGTGTTTTTCAATGTTGAGGTTGTTGTTTTTATTTTTTGGAGTTTTTGAATGTTGACGTTGTTGTTGAATTTGTTGGTTTTTTTCAATGTTGATGTTGAATTTTTTGGTGTTTTATATTGTTGAGTTTGTTGAATTTATTGGTGTTTTTCAAAGGTGAGGTTGTTGTTGAATTTTTGGTGTATTTGAATGTTGAGGTTGTTAAATCTGTTGGTGTTTTTCAAAATTGAGGTTGTTGTTGAATTTTTTGGTGTTTTTCATTGTTGCAGTACTTGTTGAATTTGTTGGTGTTTTTCATTGTTGAGGTTGTTGTTGAATTTTTTGATGTTTTTCATTCCTGAGATTGTTGTTGAATTTGTTGGTGATTTTCAATGTTGAGGTTGTTGAATTTGTTGGTGATTTTCAATTCCGAGGGTGTTGTTGAATTTTTTGCTGTTTTTCATTGTTGAGGTTTTGGTTGAATTTGTTGGTGTTTTTCAATGTTGAGGTTGTTGTTTTTATTTTTTGGAGTTTTTGAATGTTGACGTTGTTGTTGAATTTGTTGGTTTTTTTCAATGTTGATGTTGAATTTTTTGGTGTTTTATATTGTTGAGATTTTGGTTGAATTTTTTGTCGTTTTTGAATGTTGAGGTTGTTGTTGAATTTTTTGGTGTTTTTCATTGTTGAGATTTTGGTTGAATTTTTTGTCGTTTTTGAATGTTGAGGTTGTTGTTTTTATTTTTTGGTGTTTTTGAATGTTGAGGCTGTTGTTGAATTTTTTGGTGTTTTTCATTGTTGAGGTTGTTTTTGAATTTCTTGCTGTTTTTAAATGTTGAGGTTGTTATTGAGTTTTTTTTTTCATTGTTGAGGTTGTTGTTGAATTTTTTGATGTTACTCATTGTTGAGGTTGTTGTTGAATTTGTTAGTCATTTTCAATATTGAGGTTGTTGTTGAATTTGTTGGTGTTTTTCAATGTTGAGGTTGTTGAATTTGTTGGTGTTTTTCAATTCTGAGGTTGTTGTTCAATTTGATGCTGATTTTCAATGTTGAGTTTGTTGTCGAATTTTTTGGTGTTTTTCATTTTTGCGGTAGTTGCTGAAATTGTTGGAGTTATTCAATGTTGAGGTTGTCATTGATTTTTTTGGTGTGTTTCATTGTTGAGGTTGTTGTTGAATTTTTTGGTGTTTTTCATTGTTGAGGTTGTTGTTGAATTTTTTGATGATTTTCATTGCTGAGGTTGTTGTTGAATTTGTTGGTGTTTTTGATTGCTGAGGTTGTTGTAGAATTTTTTGGTGTTTTTCATTGTTGAGGGTGTCGTTGAATTTGTTGGAGTTTTTCAATGTTGAGGTTCTTCTTGAATATGTTGGTGTTATTCAATGTTGACGTTGCTGAATTTGTTGAGGGTTTTCAAAGTAGAGGTTGTTGTTGAATTTTATGGTGTTTTTCATTGTTGAAGTTTTTGTTGAATTTGCTGGTGTTTATAAATGTTGAGGCTGTTGTTTTTTTTTCGTTGTTTTTCATTGTTGAGGTATTTGTTGAATCTGTTTCAGATTTTCAATGTTGAGGTTGTTGTTGAATTTATTTTTGTTTTTCATGTTGAGGTTGCTGAATTTGTTGTTTTTTTTCAAAGATGAGTTTGTTGTTGAATTTTATGGTGTTTATTATTGTTGAGGTTGTTGTTGAATTTGTTGGTGTTTTTGAAGGTTGAGGTTGTTGTTGAATGTTTTGGTGTTTTTCAGTGTTGAGGTTGTTGTTTTTGAATTTTTGGATGTTTTTCATGGTTGAGGTTGCTGTTGAATTTGATGGTGATTTTCAATATTGAGGTTGTTGAATTTGTTGGTGTTTTTCAACGTTGGGGTTGTTGTTGAATTTTTAGTGTTTTTCATTGTTGAGGTTGTTGTTGAATTTCTTGGAGTTCTTCAATGTTGAGGTTGTTGAATTTGTTGGTGTTTTTCAAAGTTGAGGATGTTGTTGAATTTTTTGGTGTTTTTCATTGTTGAGGTTTTTGTTGAATTTGTTGGTGTTTTTGAATGTTGAGGTTGTTGTTGAATTTTTTGGTGTTTTTCAGTGTTGAGGTTTTTGTTGAATTTGTTGCAGATTTTCAATGTTGAGGTTGTTGTTGAATTTGTTAGTGTTTTTCAATGTTGAGGTTGTTGAATTTATTGGTGTTTTTCAAAGGTGAGGTTGTTGTTGAATTTTTTGATGTTTTTCATTGTTGAGGTTTTGTTTGAATTTGTTCGGGTTTTTGAATGTTGAGGTTGTAGTTGAATTTGTTGGTGTTTTTCAATGATGAGGTTGTTGAAGTTGGTGTTTTTCAATGTTGAGATTCTTGAATTTGTTGGTGTTTTTCAAAGTAGAGGTTTTTGATGAATTATTTGGTGTTATTCATTTTTGAGGTTTTCGTTGAATTTGTTGGTGTTTTTGAATGTTGAGGTTGTTGTTTTTATTTTTTGGTGTTTTTCATTGTTGAGGTTTTTGTTGAATTTGTTGGAGATTTTCAATGTTGAGGTTGTTGTTGAATTTGTTGGTGTTTTTTAATGTTTAGGTTGTTGAATTTGTTGGTTTTTTTCAATGATAAGTTTGTTGTTGAATTTTTTGGTGTTTTTCATTGCTGAGGTTGCTGTTGAATTTGTTGGTGACTTTCAATATTGAAGTTGTTGTTGAATTTGTTGGTGTTTTTCAATGTTGGGGTTGTTGTTGAATTTTTTGGTGTTTTTCATTGTTGAGGTCGTTGTTGAATTTGTTGGTGTTTTTCAATGTTGAGGTTCTTGTATTTATTTTTTGGTGTTTATTGAATGTTGAGGTTGTTATTGAATTTTATGGTGTTTTTCATTGTTGAGGTTGTTGTGTAATTTTTCGGTGTTTTTCAATGTTGAGGTGTTTACTGATTTTTATTTGTGTTTTTCATTGTTGAGGTTGTTGTTGAAATTTTTTGGTGTTTTTCATTGTTGAGGATGTTGTTGAATTTTTTGGTGCTTTTCATTGTTGATGTTGTTGTTGAATTTGTTGGAGTTTTTCAATGCTGAGGTTGTTATTGATTTTTTGGGTTTGTTTCATTGTTGAGGCTGTTGTTGAATTTTTTGGTGTTTTTCATTGTTGAGGTTTTTGTTGAATTTTTTGACGATTTTCATTGCTGAGGTTGATGTTGAATTTGATGGTGTTTTTGAATGTTGAGATTGTTGTTGAATTATTTGGTGTTTTTCAGTGTTGAGGTTGTTGCTGTCGAATTTTTTGATGTTTTTCATTGTTGAGGTTGTTGTTGAATTTATTGGTGATTTTCAATATTGAGGTTCTTGTTGAAGTTATTGGTGTTATCAATAATTTTTTTGAACTTTTGTGTATTTTTGAAAGTTGAGGTTGCAGTTGAATTTGTTGGTGTTTTTCAATGATGAGGTTGTTGAATTTGTTGGTGTTATTCAAAGTTGAGGTTGTTGATGAATTTTTTGGTGTTTTTCAATGTTGAGGTTTTTGTTGAATTTGTTGGTGTTTTTGAATGTTGAGGTTGTTGTTGAATTTGTTGGTGTTTTTGAATGCTGAGGTTGTTGTTGAATTTTTTGGTGTTTTTCATTGTTGAGGTTGTTGTTGAATAAGTTGGTGCTTTTCAATGTTGAGGTTGTTGAACTTGTTGGTGTTTTTCAAAGTAGAGGTTTTTGATGAATTTTTTGGTGTTTTTCATTTTTGAGGTTTTCGTTGAATTTGTTGGTGTTTTTGAATGTTGTGGTTGCTGTTTTTATTTTTCGGTGTTTTTCATTGTTGAGGTTTTTGTTGAATTTGTTGGAGATTTCAATGTTGAGGTTGTTGTTGAATTTGTTGGTGTTTTCTAATGTTGAGGTTGTTGAATTTGTTGGTTTTTTCCCAAGATGAGTTTGCTGTTGAATTTTTTGTTGTTTTTCATTGTTGAGGTTGTTGTTGAATTTTTGGATGTTTTTCATTGTTGAGGTTCTTGTTGAATTTGTTGGTGATTTTCAATATTGAAGTTGTTGTTGAATTTGTTGGTGTTTTTCAATGTTGGGGTTGTTGTTGAATTTTTGGGTGTTTTTCATTGTTGAGGTTGTTGTTGAATTTGTTGGTGTTGATTAATGTTGAGGTTGTTGTTGAATTTTTTGGTGTTTTTCATTGTTGAGGTTGTTGTTTTTGAATTTTTGGATGTTTTTCATTGTTGAGGTTGTTGTTGAATTTGATGGTGATTTTCAATATTGAGGTTGGTGTTGAATTTGTTGGTGTTTTTCAATGTTGAGGTTGTTGTTGAATTTTTTCATGTTTTTCATTGTTGAGGTTGTTGTTGAATTTGTTGTTCATTTTCAATATTGAGGTTGTTGTTGAATTTTTTCATGTTTTTCATTGTTGAGGTTGTTGTCGAATTTGTTGGTGTTGATTAATGTTGAGGTTGTTGTTGAATGTTTTGGTGTTTTTCATTGTTTAGGTTGTTGTTTTTGAATTTTTGGATGTTTTTCATTGTTGAGGTTGTTGTTGAATTTGATGGTGATTTTCAATATGAAGTTTGTTGTGGTATTTGTTGGTGTTTTTCAATGTTGAGGTTGTTGTTGAATTTTTTGGTGTTTTTCATTGTTGAGGTTTTTGTTGAATTTGTTGGTGATTTTCAATATTGAGGTTGTTGTTGAAGTTGTTGGTGTTTTTCAATTTTGGGGTTGTTGTTGAATTTTTTGGTGTTTTTCATTGCTGAGGTTGTTGTTGAATGTTTTGGTCGTATTCAATGTTGAGGTTGTTGTTGAACTTGTTGGTAATTTTCAATATTGCGATTGCTTTTTGAATTTATTTGCCAATTCAATGTTTTTTTAAAAATCTCTTTGTATTCTTCAAAGTTGAGGTTGTATTTGAATTTGTTACTATTTTTCAATGTTGAGGTAGTTGCATTTGTGGTTGTTTTTCAAAGTTGAGGTTGTTGTTGATTTTTTTGGTGTTTTTCATTTTTGCGGTTGTTGAATTTGTTGTTGTTTTTGAATGTTTGGCTTGTTGTTGAATTTGTTGGTGATTTTCAATGTTGAGGTTGTTGTTGAATTTATTGGTCTTTTTCAAAGTTGAGGTTGTTGAATATGTTGCTGTTTTTCATAGGTGAGTTTGTTGTTGAATTTGTTGCTCTATTTCAATGTTGACGTTGTTGCATTTGTTGGTGTTTTTCAAAGTTCAGGTTGCTGTTGAATTTTTCGGTGTTTTTCATTGTTGAGGTAGTTGTTGAATTAAGGTGTTTTTGAATGTTGAGGTTGTTGTTGAAGTTGTTGGTGATTTTGAATGTTGAGGTTGTTGAATTTATTTGTGATTTTCAATGTTGGGGTTGTTGTTGAATTTGTTGTTGTTTTTCAGTATTGAGGTTGTTGTTGAATTTGTTGGTGTATTTCATTGTTGAGGTTGTTGTTGAATTTGTTGGAGTTTTTCAATGTTGAGATTGTTGTTGTATTTGTTGGTATTTTTCAAACTTGAGGTTGCAGTTGAATTTGTCGGTGATTTTCAATATTGAGGTTGTTGTTGAATTTATTGGTGTTATCAATGTTTTTTTTAAAACTTGTTTGTATTTTTCAAAGTTGTGGTTGCAGTTGAATTTGTTGGTGTTTTTCAAAGATGAGGTTGTTGTTGAATTCGTTGGTAATTTTCAATGTTGGGGTTGTTGAATTTTTTGGTGTTTTTCATTGTTGAGGTTGTTGTTAAATTTGTTGGTTATTTTCAATATTGAGGTTGTTGTTGAATTTATTGGTGTTATCAATGTTGAATTTGTTGGTGAATTATTTGGTGTTTTTGATTGTTGAGGTTGTTGTTGAATTCATTGGTGTTATCAATGGTTTTTTTTGAACTTATTTGTATTTTTGAAAGCTGAGGTTGCACTTGAATTTGTTGGTGTTTTTCAATGTTGAGGTTGTTGAATTTGTTGGTGTTTTTCAAGGTTGAGGTTGTTGCTGAATTTTTGATGATTTTCATTGTAGAAGTTGTTGTTGAATTTGTTGGTGTATTTCATTGTTGAGGTTGTTGTTGAATTGTCGCTGATTTTCAATATTGAGGTTGTTGTTGAATTTATTCGTGTTATCAATGTTTTTTATAAAACTTATTTGTATTTTTCAAAGTTGTGGTTGCAGTTGAATTTGTTGGTGTTTTTCAATGTTGAGGTTGTTGAATTTGTTGGTGATTTTCCAAGATGAGGTTGTTGTTGAATTTTTTGGTGTTTTTCATTGTTGAGGTTGTTGTTGAATTTATTGGTGTTTTCCAGTATTGAGGTTGTTGTTGAATTTGTTGGTGTTTTTGATTATTGATGTTGTTGTCGAATTTTTTGGTCTTTTTCTTTGTTGAGGTTGTTGTTGAATTTGTTGGAGTTTTTCAATGTTGAGATTGTTGTTGTAATTGTTGGTATTTTTCAAAGTTGAGGTTGCAGTTGAATTTGTTGGTGTTTTTCAAAGTTGAGGTTGTTGTTGCATTTCTTGGTGTGTTTCATTGTTGAGGTTTTTGTTGAATTTGTTGGTGGTTTTGAATGTTGAGGCTGTTGTTGAATTTGTTGTTGTTTTTCATTGTTAAGGTTGTTGTTCAATTTTTTGGTGTTTTTCATTGTTGAGGTTGTCGGTGAATTTGTTGTTGTTTTGCAATGTTGAGGTTGTTTATGAATTTGTTGATAATTTTCAATAATGTGGTTGTTGTTGAATTTATTGGTGTTATCAATGGTTACTTTTTAACTTTTTTATATTTTTCAAAGTTGAGGTTGCAGTTGAATTTGTTGGTGTTTTTCCAAGTTGAGGTTGTTGCTGAATTTTTGATGTTTATCATTTTTGAGCTTTTTTTTGAATTTTTGGTGTTTTTCAAAGTTGAAGTTGTATTTGAATTTTTTGGTGTATTTCATTGTTGAGGTTGTCGGTGAATTTGTTGGTGTTTTTCAATGTTGAGGTTGTTGTTAAATTTGTTTTTGTTTTTCAGTATTGAGGTTGTTATTGAATTTGTTGGTGTTTTTCAATGTTGTGGTTGTTGATGATTTTTTTGGTGTTTTTAATTGTTGAAGTTGTTGTTGAATTTCTTGGAGATTTTCAATGTTGATGTTGTTGAATTTCTGGTGTTTATCATAGTTGAGGATGTTGGTGAATTTTTTGGTGTTTTTCAGTGTTGAGGTTGTGGTTGAATTCATTGATGTTATCAATGGTTTTTTTTGAACTCTTTTGTATTTTTCAAAGTTGATGTTGCACTTGAATTTGTTGGTGTTTTTCAATGTTGAGGTTGTTGAATTTGTTGGTGTTTTTCAAAGTTGCGGTTGTTGCTGAATTTTTTGGTGTTTTTCATTGTTGAAGTTGTTGTTGAATATGTTGGTGTTTATCAAAGTTGAGGTTGTTGTTGAATTTGTCGGTGATTTTCAATATTGAGGTTGTTGTTGAATTTATTGGTGTTATCAATGTTTTTTTTTAAACTTTTTTGTATTTTTCAAAGTTGTGGTTGCAGTTGAATTTATTGGTGTTTTTCAATGTTGAGGTTGTTGAATTTGTTGATGTTTATCAAAGATGAGTTTGTTGTTGAATTCGTTGGTGATTTTCAATGTTGGGGTTTTTGTTGAATTTTTTGGTGTTTTTCATTGTGGAGGTTGTTGTTGAATTTGTTGGTGTTTTTCAGTATTGAGGTTGTTCTTGAATTTGTTGGTGTTTTTGAATATTGAGGTTGTTGTTGAATTTTTTGGTGTTTTACATTGTTGAGGTTGTTGTTGAATTTTTTGGTGTTTTTAATTGTTGAGGTTGTTGTTGAATTTGTTGGAGTTTTTCAATGTTGAGGTAGTTGAATTTGTTGGTGTTTTTCAAAGCTAGGGATGTTGTTCAATTTTTTGGTGTTTTTCATTGTTGAGGTTGTTGTTGAATTTATTGGTGTTATCAATGTTTTTTTTTGAACTTTTTTGTATTTTTCAAAGTTGATGTTGAACTCGAATTTGTCGGTGTTTTTCAATGATGAGGTTGTTGAATTTGTTGGTGTTTTTTATTGCTG
Source organism: Cetorhinus maximus (assembly GCF_964194155.1). NCBI lineage: Eukaryota > Metazoa > Chordata > Chondrichthyes > Lamniformes > Cetorhinidae > Cetorhinus > Cetorhinus maximus. The sequence continues at coordinate 49,584 of NW_027596865.1, forward strand.
AGGTTGTTGTTGAATTTGTCGGTGATTTTCAATGTTGAGGTTGTTGTTGAATTTATTGGTGTTATCAATGTTATTTTTTAAACTTTTTTGTAATTTTCAAAGTTGTGGTTGCAGTTGAATTTGTTGGTGTTTTTCAATGTTGAGGTTGTTGAATTTGTTGATGTTTATCAAAGATGAGTTTGTTGTTGAATTCGTTGGTGATTTTCAATGTTGTGGTTTTTGTTGAATTTTTTGGTGTTTTTCATTGTGGAGGTAGTTGTTGAATTTGTTGGTGTTTTTCAGTAATGAGGTTGTTGTTGAATTTGTTGGTGTTTTTGAATATTGAGGTTGTTGTTGAATTTTTTGGTGTTTTTCATTGTTGAGGTTGTTGTTGAATTTGTTGGAGTTTTTCAATATTGAGGTTGTTGTTGTATTTGTTGGTATTTTTGAAAGTTGAGGTTGCAGTTGAATTTGTTGATGTTTTTAAAGTTGAGGTTGTTGTTGCATTTTTTGGTGTGTTTCTTTATTGAGGTTGTTGTTGAATTTGTTGTTGGTTTTGAATGTTGAGGATGTTGTTGAATTTGTTGGTGTTTTTCATTGTTGAGATTGTTGTTGAATTTGTTCGTGTTTTTCATTGTTGAGGTTGTTGTTGTATTTGTTTGCGATTTTCAGCATTGAGGTTGTTGTTTTATTTGTTACTGTTTTTGAAAGTTGAAGTTGTTGTTGAATTTTTTGGTGTTCTTCATTGTTGAGGTTGTCGTTGAATTTGTTGGTGTTTTTGAATGTTGAGGTTGTTGTTGAATTTGTTGATGTTTTTCAGTATTGAGGGTGTTGTTGAATTTGTTGGTGTTTTTCAATGTTGTGGATGTTGTTGAATTTTTTGGTGTTTTTAATTGCTGAGGTTGTTGTTGAATTTGTTGGAGTTTTTCAATGTTGAGGTTGTTGAATTTGTTGGTGTTTTTCAAAGCTAGGGATGTTGTTGAATTTTTTGGTGTTTTTCATTGTTGAGGTTGTTGTTGAATTTATTGGTGTTATCAATGTTTTTTTTGAACTTTTTTGCATTTTTCAAAGTTGATGTTGCACTCGAATTTGTCGGTGTTTTTCAATGATGAGGTTGTTGAATTTGTTGGTGTTTTTCAAAGTTGAGGTTGTTGTTGAATTTTTTGGTGTTTTTCATTGTTGAAGTTGTTGTTGTATTTGTTGGTGTTTTTCATTGTTGAGGTTGTTGTTGAATTTTTCTGTGTTTTCATTATTGAGGTTGTTGTTGAATTAGTTCGTGTTTTTCAATGTTGTGGTTGTTGTTGAATTTTTTGGTGTTTTTCATTGTTGAGGTTGTTGTTGAATTTGTTGGCGTTTTTCAATGTTGAGGTTTTTGAATTTGTTGTCGTTTATCAAAGTTAAGGTTGTTGTTGAATTTTTAGTTGTTTTTCATTGTTGAGGTTGCAGTTGAATTTGTTGGTGTTTTTCAATGTTGAGGTTGTTGAGTTTGTTGGTGTTTTTCAAAGATGAGGTTGTTTTTGAATTATTTGGTGTTTTTCATTTTTGAGGTTTTTGTTGAACTTGTTGGTGTTTTTGATAGTTGAGTTTGTTGTTGAGTTTTGTGGTGATTTTCAATGTTGAGTTTGTTGTTGAATTTTTTGGTGTTTATCATTGTTGCAGTTGTTCAAATTGTTGGAGTTTTTCAATGTTGAGGTTGTTGTTGATCTTTTTGGTGTTATTCATTGTTGTGGTTGTTGTTGTTGAATTTTATGCTGTTTGCATTGTTCAGGTTGTAGATGTTGAATTTTTTGATGTCTTTCCTTGCTGAGGTTGTTGTTGAATTTGTTGGTGATTTTCAATGTTGAGTTTGTTGTTGAATGTGTTGGTGTTTTGCAATGTTGAGGTTTTTGTTGAATTTGTTGGTGATTTTCAATATTGAGGTTGTTCTTGAATCTTTTGGTGCTATCAATGGTTTTTGTAACTTTTTGTATTTTTCAAAGTTGAGGTTGCAGTTGAATTAGTTGGTGGTTTTCAATGTTGAGTTTGTTGTTGAATTTTTTTCCTATTTTTCATTGTTGAGGTTTTTGTTGAATTTGTTGGTGTTTTTGAATATCGAGGTTGTTGTTGAATTTTTTGGTGTTTTTCATTGTTGAGGTTGCTGTTGAATTTGTTGGAGTTTTTCAATGTTGAGGTTGTTGCATTTGTGGTTGTTTTTCAAAGTTGAGGTTGTTGTTGATTTTTTTGGTGTTTTTCACTTTTGCGGTTGTTGAATTTGTTGTTGTTTTTGAATGTTTAGCTTGTTGTTGAATTTGTTGGTGATTTTCAATGTTGAGGTTGTTGAATTTATTGGTCTTTTTCAAATTTGAGGTTGTTGAATATGTTGCTGTTTTTCATAGGTGAGGTTGTTGTTGAATTTGTTGCTCTATTTCAATGTTGACGTTGTTGCATTTGTTGGTGTTTTTCAAAGTTCAGGTTGCTGTTGAATTTTTCGGTGTTTTTCATTGTTGAGGTAGTTGTTGAATTAAGGTGTTTTTGAATGTTGAGGTTGTTGTTGAAGTTGTTGGTGATTTTGAATGTTGAGGTTGTTGAATTTATTTGTGTTTTTCAATGTTGAGATTGTTGTTGAATTTGTTGGTGATTATCAATATTGAGGTTGTAGTTGAATTCGTTGCTGTATTTCAATGTTGAGGTTGTTGAATTTGTTGGTGTTTTTAAAAGTTGAGGTTGTTGTTGAATTCTGTGATGTTTTTCATTGTTGAGGTTGTTGTTGAATTTGTTGGTGATTTTCAACGTTGAGTTTGTCGTTGAATTTTATTGTTGTTTTTCTTTGCTAAGGTTGTTGTTGAAATTGTTTGAGTTTTTCAATGTTGAGGTTTTAGATGAATTTTTTGGTGTTTTTCAAAGTTGAGGTTGTTGTTGAATTTTTTGATGTTTTTCATTGTTGAGGTTGTTGTTAAATTTGCTGGTTATTTTCAATATTGAGGTTGTTGTTGAATTTATTGGTGTTATCAATGTTGAATTTGTTGGTGAATTATTTGGTGTTTTTGATTGTTGAGGTTGTTCTTGAATTCATTGGTGTTATCAATGGTTTTTTTTGAACTTATTTATATTTTTGAAAGTTGAGGTTGCACTTGAATTTGCTGGTGTTTTTTCAATGTTGAGGTTGTTGAATTTGTTGGTGTTTTTCAAGGTCGAGGTTGTTGCTGAATTTTTGATGATTTTCATTGTAGAAGTTGTTGTTGAATTTGTTGGTGTATTTCATTGTTGAGGTTGTTGTTGAATTGTCGCTGATTTTCAATATTGAGGTTGTTGTTGAATTTATTGGTGTTATCAATGTTTTTTTTAAAACTTATTTGTATTTTTCAAAGTTGTGGTTGCAGTTGAATTTGTTGGTGTTTTTCAGTGTTGAGGTTGTTGAATTTGTTGGTGATTTTCAAAGATGAGGTTGTTGTTGAATTCGTTGGTGATTTTCAATGTTGGGGTTGTTGTTGAATTTTTTGGTGTTTTTCATTGTTGAGGTTGTTGTTGAATTTGTTGTTGTTTTTCAGTATTGAGGTTGTTGTTGAATTTGTTGGTGTTTTTCATTGTTGAGGTTGTTGTTGAATTTGTTGGAGTTTTTCAATGTTGAGATTGTTTTTGTATTTGTTGGTATTTTTCAAACTTGAGGTTGCAGTTGAATTTGTTCGTGTTTTTCAAATTTGAGGTTGTTGTTGCATTTTTTGGTATGTTTCATTGTTGGGGTTTTTGTTGAATTTGTTGGTGGTTTTGAATGTTGAGGTTGTTGTTGAATTTGTTGGTGTTTTTCATTGTTGAGGTTGTTGTTGAATTTGTTGGAGTTATTCATTGTTGAGGTTGTTGTTGTATTTGTTGGTGATTTTCAGCAATGAGGTTGTTGTTTTATTTGTTGCTGTTTGTCAAAGTTGAAGTTGTTGTTGAATTTTTTGGTGTTTTTCATTGTTGAGGTTGTCGTTGAATTTGTTGGTGTTTTTGAATGTTGAGGTTGTTTTTGAATTTGTTGGTTGTTTTCTGTATTGATGTTGTTATTGAATTTGTTGGTGTTTTTCAATGTTGTGGTTGTTGTTGAATTTTTTGATGTTTTTCATTGTTGAGGTTGTTGTTGAATTTATTGGTGTTTTCCAGTATTGAGGTTGTTGTTGAATTTGTTGGTGTTTTTGATTATTGAGGTTGTTGTCGAATTTTTTGGTGTTTTTCTTTGTTGAGGTTGTTGTTGAATTTGTTGGAGTTTTTCAATGTTGAGGTTGTTGTTGTATTTGTTGGTATTTTTGAAAGTTGAGGTTGCAGTTGAATTTGTTGGTGTTTTTCATAGTTGAGGTTGTTGTTGCATTTCTTGGTGTGTTTCATTGTTGAGGTTTTTGTTGAATTTGTTGGTGGTTTTGAATGTTGAGGCTGTTGTTGAATTTGTTGTTGTTTTTCATTGTTAAGGTTGTTGTTCAATTTTTTGGTGTTTTTCATTGTTGAGGTTGTCGGTGAATTTGTTGTTGTTTTGCAATGTTGAGGTTTTTTATGAATTTGTTGATAATTTTCAATAATCTGGTTGTTGTTGAATTTATTGGTGTTATCAATGGTTATTTTTTAACTTTTTTGTATTTTTCAAAGTTGAGGTTGCAGTTGAATTTGTTGGTGTTTTTCAATGTTGAGGTTGTTGAATTTGTTGGTGTTTTTCAAAGTTGCGGTTGTTGCTGAATTTTTTGGTGTTTTTCATTGTTGAAGTTGTTGTTGAATATGTTGGTGTTTATTAAAGTTGAGGTTGTTGTTGAATTTGTCGGTGATTTTCAATATTGAGGTCGTTGTTGAATTTATTGGTGTTATCAATGTTTTTTTTTAAACTTTTTTGTATTTTTCAACGTTGTGGTTGCAGTTGAATTTGTTGGTGTTTTTCAATGTTGAGGTTGTTGAATTTGTTGATGTTTATCAAAGATGAGGTTGTTGTTGAATTCGTTGGTGATTTTCAATGTTGGGGTTTTTGTTGAATTTTTTGGTGTTTTTCATTGTGGAGGTTGTTGTTGAATTTGTTGGTGTTTTTCAGTATTGAGGTTGTTTTTGAATTTGTTGGTGTTTTTGAATATTGAGGTTGTTGTTGAATTTTTTGGCGTTTTACATTGTTGAGGTTGTTGTTGAATTTTTTGGTGTTTTTAATTGTTGAGGTTGTTGTTGAATTTGTTGGAGTTTTTCAATGTTGAGGTAGTTGAATTTGTTGGTTTTTTTCAAAGCTAGGGATGTTGTTCAATTTTTTGGTGTTTTTCTTTGTTGGGGTTGTTGTTGAATTTGTCGGTGATGTTCAATGTTGAGGTTGTTGTTGAATTTATTGGTGTTATCAATGTTATTTTTTAAACTTTTTTGTATTTTTCAAAGTTATGGTTGCAGTTGAATTTGTTGGTGTTTTTCAATGTTGAGGTTGTTGAATTTGTTGATGTTTATCAAAGATGAGGTTGTTGTTGAATTCGTTGGTGATTTTCAATGTTGGGGTTTTTGTTGAATTTTTTGGTGTTTTTCATTGTGGAGGTAGTTGTTGAATTTGTTGGTGTTTTTCAGTAATGAGGTTGTTGTTGAATTTGTTGGTGTTTTTGAATATTGAGGTTGTTGTTGAATTTTTTGGTGTTTTTCATTGTTGAGGTTGTTGTTGAATTTGTTGGAGTTTTTCAATATTGAGGTTGTTGTTGTATTTGTTGGTATTTTTGAAAGTTGAGGTTGCAGTTGAATTTGTTGATGTTTTTAAAGTTGAGGTTGTTGTTGCATTTTTTGGTGTGTTTCTTTATTGAGGTTGTTGTTGAATTTGTTGGTGGTTTTGAATGTTGAGGATGTTGATGAATTTGTTGGTGTTTTTCATTGTTGAGATTGTTGTTGAATTTGTTCGAGTTTTTCATTGTTGAGGTTGTTGTTGTATTTGTTTGCGATTTTCAGCATTGAGGTTGTTGTTTTATTTGTTACTGTTTTTGAAAGTTGAAGTTGTTGTTGAATTTTTTGGTGTTCTTCATTGTTGAGGTTGTCGTTGAATTTGTTGGTTTTTTTCAGTATTGAGGGTGTTGTTGAATTTGTTGGTGTTTTTCAATGTTGTGGATGTTGTTGAATTTTTTGGTGTTTTTAATTGCTGAGGTTGTTGTTGAATTTGTTGGAGTTTTTCAATGTTGAGGTTGTTGAATTTGTTGGTGTTTTTCAAAGCTAGGGATGTTGTTGAATTTTTTGGTGTTTTTCATTGTTGAGGTTGTTGTTGAATTTATTGGTGTTATCAATGTTTTTTTGAACTTTTTTGCATTTTTCAAAGTTGATGTTGCACTCGAATTTGTCGGTGTTTTTCAATGATGAGGTTGTTGAATTTTTTGGTGTTTTTCATTGGTGAGGTTGTTGTTGAATTTGTTGGCGTTTTTCAATGTTGAGGTTTTTGAATTTGTTGTCGTTTATCAAAGTTGAGGTTGTTGTTGAATTTTTTGTTGTTTTTCATTGTTGAGGTTGCAGTTGAATTTGTTGGTGTTTTTCAATGTTGAGGTTGTTGAGTTTGTTGGTGTTTTTCAAAGATGAGGTTGTTTTTGAATTATTTGGTATTTTTCATTTTTGAGGTTTTTGTTGAGCTTGTTGGTGTTTTTGATAGTTGAGTTTGTTGTTGAGTTTTGTGGTGATTTTCAATGTTGAGTTTGTTGTTGAATTTTTTGGTGTTTATCATTGTTGCAGTTGTTGTTCAAATTGTTGGAGTTTTTCAATGTTGAGGTTGTTGTTGATCTTTTTGGTGTTATTCATTGTTGTGGTGGTTGTTGTTGAATTTTATGCTGTTTTGCATTGTTCAGGTTGTAGATGTTGAATTTTTTGATGTCTTTCCTTGCTGAGGTTGTTGTTGAATTTGTTGGTGATTTTCAATGTTGAGTTTGTTGTTGAATGTGTTGGTGTTTTGCAATGTTGAGGTTTTTGTTGAATTTGTTGGTGATTTTCAATATTGAGGTTGTTCTTGAATCTTTTGGTGCTATCAATGGTTTTTGTAACTTTTTGTATTTTTCAAAGTTGAGGTTGCAGTTGAATTAGTTGGTGGTTTTCAATGTTGAGTTTGTTGTTGAATTTTTTTCCTATTTTTCATTGTTGAGGTTTTTGTTGAATTTGTTGGTGTTTTTGAATATCGAGGTTGTTGTTGAATTTTTTGGTGTTTTTCATTGTTGAGGTTGTTTTTGAATTTGTTGGAGTTTTTCAATGTTGTGGTTGTTGTTGTATTTGTTGGTATTTTTCAAAGTTGACTTTGCATTGGAACTTGTTGGTGTTTTTCAAAGTTGAGGTTGTTGTTGCATTTTTTGGTGTTTTTCATGGATGAGGTTTTTGTTGAATTTGTTGGTGGTTTTGAATGTTGAGGTTGTTGTTGAATTTTTTGATGTTTTCCATTGTTGAGGTTGTTGTTGAATTTGATGGTGTTATCAATGGTATTTTTTGAACTTTTTTGTATTTTTCAAAGTTGATGATGCCGTTGAATTTGTTGGTGTTTTTTAATGTTGAGGTTGTTGAATTTGTTGGTCTTTTTCAAAGTTGAGGTTGCTGTTGAATTTGTTGGTTATATTCAGTATAGACGTTGTTGTTGAATTAGTTGGTTTTATCAATATTTATTTTGTTGAAATTTTTTGCATTTTAAAAAGTTGAGGTTGTTGTTGAATTTGCTGGTGTTTTTGAATGTTGAGGTTGTTATTGAATTTGTTGGTTTTTTTCATTGTTGAGGTTGTTGTTGTTGAATTTTTTGATGTTTTTCCTTGTTGATGTTGTTGTTGATCATTTTGGTGTTCTTAAATGTTGAGCTTGTTGAATTTGTTGGTGTTTTTCAAAGCTAGGGATGATGTTCAATTTTTTGGTGTTTTTCATTGTTGAGGTTGTTGTTGAATTTGTTGGTGTTTTTCAATGTTGAGGTGTTTACTGATTTTTATTTGTGTTTTTCACTGCTGAGGTTGTTGTTGAAATTTTTTGGTGTTTTTCATTGTTGAGGATGTTGTTGAATTTTTTGATGTTAATCATTGCTGAGGTTGTTGTTGAAATTGTTGGTGTTTTTGAATGTTGAGGTTGTTGTTGAATTTTTTGGTGCTTTTCATTGTTGAGGTTGTTGTTGAATTTGTTGGAGTTTTTCAATGTTGAGGTTGTTGTTGAATTTTTTGGTGTTTTTCATTGTTGAGGTTGTGGTTGAATTTTTTGACGATTTTCATTGCTGAGGTTGTTGTTGAATTTGATGGTGTTTTTGAATGCTGAAGTTGTTGTTGAATTTTTTGGTCTTTTTCATGTTGAAGTTGCTTTTGTTGAATTTGCTGGTGATTTTCATTGTTGAGGTTGTTGTTGAATTTGTTGTTGATTTTCAATGTTGACGATGTTGTTGAATTTATTGTTGTTATCAATGGTTTTTTTTTGAACTTTTTTGTAATTTTCAAAGTTGAGGTTGCAGTTGAATTTGTTGTTGTTTTTCAATGTTGAGGTTGTTGAATTTATTGGTGTTTTTCAAAGTTGAGTTTGTTGTTGATTTTTACGGTGTTTTTCATTTTTGAGGTTGCTGTGGATCTTTTTGGTGTTTTTCATTGTTGAGCTTGTTGTTGATCATTTTGATGTTTTTCATTGTTGATGTTTATGTTGATTTTTTTGGTGTTATTCATTGTTGAGGTTGTTGTTGTTGAATTTGTTGGTGTTTTTAAATTTTGAGGTTGTTGAATTTGTTGGTGTATTTCATTGTTGAGTTTGTTGTTGAATTTGCTGGTGTTTTGGAATGTTGAGATTGTTGTTGAATTTGTTGGTGATTTTCAATATTGAGTTTGTTGTTGAATTTTTTAGTGTTTTCGATGGTTTTTTTTGAACATTTTAGTATTTTTCAAAGTTGATGATGCAGTTGAATTTGTTGGTGTTTTTCAAAGTTGAGGTTGCTGTTGAATTTGTTGGTGATATTCAATATTGAGGCTGTTGTTGAACTTGTTGGTGTTATCAATATTTATTTTGTTCAAATTTTTTGTATTTTTCAAAGTTGAGTTTGCAGTTGAATTTGTTGCTGTTTTTCAGTGTTGAGGTTGTTGAATTTGTTGTTGTTTTTCAAAGTTGAGGTTGTTGTTAAAATATTTGGTTTTTTTCTTTGTTGAGGTTTTTGTTGAACTTGTTGGTGTTTTTGATAGTTGAGTTTGTTGTTAAATTTTGTGGTGATTTTCAATGTTGAGTTTGTTGTTGAATTTTTTTGTGTTTTTTATTGTTGCGTTTGTTGCTGAAATTGTTGGAGTTTTTCAATGTTGAGGTTGTTGTTGATCTTTTGGTGTTTTTCATTGCTTTGGTTGTTGTTGTTCAATTTTTTGGTGTTTTTCTTTGTTCAGCAACATGTTGTTGAATGTTTTGATATTTGTCTTTGCTGAGGTTGTTGTTGAATTTGTTGGTGATTTTCAATGTTGAGTTTGTTGTTGAATGTGTTGGTGTGTTGCAATGTTAAGGTGTTTGTTGAATTTGTTGGTGATTTTCAATATTGAGGTTGTTGTTGAATTTATTGGTGTTATCAATGGTTTTTCTTTAACTTTTTTGTATTTTTCAATGTTGAGGTTGCAGTTGAATTTGTTGGTGTTTTTCAATGTTGTGGTTGTTGAATTTGTTGGTTTTTTTCATTGTTGAGGTTGTTGTTGAATTTTTTTGGTATTTTTCATTGTTGAGGTTTTTGTTGAATTTGTTGTTGTTTTTGAATATTGAGGTTGTTGTTGAATTTGTTGGAGTTTTTCAATGTTGAAGTTGTTGTTGTATTTGTTGGTATTTTTCAAAGTTGAAGTTGTTGTTGCATTTTTTGGTGTTTTTCATTGTTGAGGTTTTTGTTGAATTTGTTGGTGGCTTTGAATGTTGCGGTTGTTGTTGAATTTTTTGATGTTTTTCATTGTTGAGATTGTTATTGAATTTGTTGGTGTTATCAATGGTATTTTTAGAACTTTTTTGTATTTTTCAAAGTTGATGATGCAGTTGAAATTGTTGGTGATTTTCAATTTTGAGGTTGTTGAATTTGTTAGTCTTTTCAAAGTTGAGGTTGCTGTTGAATTTGTTCGTTATATTCAATATTGACGTTGTTGTTGAATTTGTTGGTTTTATCAATATTTATTTTGTTGAAACTTTCTGTATTTTTAAAAGTTCATGTTGTTGTTGAGTTTGTTGGTGTTTTTCAAAGTTGAGGTTGTTGTTGAATTTTTTCGTGTTTTACATTGTTGAGGTTGTTGTTGAATTTGCTGGTGTTTTTGAATGTTGAGGTTGTTATTGAATTTGTTGGTTTTTTTCATTGTTGAGGTTTTTGTTGAATTTTTTGATGTTTTTCATTTTTGATGTTGTTGTTGATCATTTTGGTGTTTTTCAATGTTGAGGTTGTTGTTGTTGAATTTTTAGGTGTTTTTCATGTTGAAGTTGTTGTTGTTGAATTTGTTGGTGATTTTCATTGTAGAGGCTGTTGTCGAATTTGTTGGTGTTTTTCAATGTTGAGGATGTTGTTGAATTTATTGGTCTTATCAATGGTTTTTTTGAACTTTTTTGTAATTTTCAAAGTTGAGGTTGCAGTTGAATTTGTTGGTGTTTGTCAATGTTGAGGTTGTTGAATTTGTTGGTGTTTTTCAAAGTTGAGGTTGTTGTTGATTATTACGGTGTTTTTCATTGTTGAGGTTGCTGTGGATCTTTTTGGTGTTTTTCATTGTTGAGGTTGCTGTGGATCTTTTTGGTGTTTTACATTGTTGAGGTTGTTGTTGAATTTGCTGGTGTTTTTGAATGTTGAGGTTGTTATTGAATTTGTTGGTTTTTTTCATTGTTGAGGTTGTTGTTGTTGAATTTTTTGATGTTTTTCATTGTTGATGTTGTTGTTGATCATTTTGGTGTTCTTAAATGTTGAGCTTGTTGAATTTGTTGGTGTTTTTCAAAGCTAGGGATGATGTTCAATTTTTTGGTGTTTTTCATTGTTGAGGTTGTTGTTGAATTTGTTGGTGTTTTTCAATGTTGAGGTGTTTACTGATTTTTATTTGTGTTTTTCATTGCTGAGGTTGTTGTTGAAATTTTTTGGTGTTTTTCATTGTTGAGGATGTTGTTGAATTTTTTGATGTTAATCATTGCTGAGGTTGTTGTTGAAATTGTTGGTGTTTTTGAATGTTGAGGTTGTTGTTGAATTTTTTGGTGCTTTTCATTGTTGAGGTTGTTGTTGAATTTGTTGGAGTTTTTCAATGTTGAGGTTGTTATCGAATTTTTGGGTTTGTTTCAATGTTGAGGTTGTGGTTGAATTTTTTGACGATTTTCATTGCTGAGGTTGTGGTTGAATTTGATGGTGTTTTTGAATGCTGAGGTTGTTGTTGAATTTTTTGGTCTTTTTCATGTTGAAGTTGCTTTTGTTGAATTTGCTGGTGATTTTCATTGTTGAGGTTGTTGTTGAATTTGTTGTTGATTTTCAATGTTGACGATGTTGTTGAATTTATTGTTGTTATCAATGGTTTTTTTTTGAACTTTTTTGTAATTTTCAAAGTTGAGGTTGCAGTTGAATTTGTTCTTGTTTTTCAATGTTGAGGTTGTTGAATTTATTGGTGTTTTTCAAAGTTGAGTTTGTTGTTGATTTTTACGGTGTTTTTCATTTTTGAGGTTGCTGTGGATCTTTTTGGTGTTTTTCATTGTTGAGCTTGTTGTTGATCATTTTGATGTTTTTCATTGTTGATGTTTATGTTGATTTTTTTGGTGTTATTCATTGTTGAGGTTGTTGTTGTTGAATTTGTTGGTGTTTTTAAATTTTGAGGTTGTTGAATTTGTTGGTGTATTTCATTGTTGAGTTTGTTGTTGAATTTGCTGGTGTTTTGGAATGTTGAGATTGTTGTTGAATTTGTTGGTGATTTTCAATATTGAGTTTGTTGTTGAATTTTTTAGTGTTTTCGATGGTTTTTTTTGAACATTTTAGTATTTTTCAAAGTTGATGATGCAGTTGAATTTGTTGGTGTTTTTCAAAGTTGAGGTTGCTGTTGAATTTGTTGGTGATATTCAATATTGAGGTTGTTGTTGAACTTGTTGGTGTTATCAATATTTATTTTGTTCAAATTTTTTGTATTTTTCAAAGTTGAGTTTGCAGTTGAATTTGTTGCTGTTTTTCAGTGTTGAGGTTGTTGAATTTGTTGTTGTTTTTCAAAGTTGAGGTTGTTGTTAAAATATTTGGTTTTTTTCTTTGTTGAGGTTTTTGTTGAACTTGTTGGTGTTTTTGATAGTTGAGTTTGTTGTTAAATTTTGTGGTGATTTTCAATGTTGAGGTTGTTGTTGATCTTTTGGTGTTTTTCATTGCTTTGGTTGTTGTTGTTCAATTTTTTGGTGTTTTTCTTTGTTCAGCAACATGTTGTTGAATGTTTTGATATTTGTCTTTGCTGAGGTTGTTGTTGAATTTGTTGGTGATTTTCAATGTTGAGTTTGTTGTTGAATGTGTTGGTGTGTTGCAATGTTAAGGTGTTTGTTGAATTTGTTGGTGATTTTCAATATTGAGGTTGTTGTTGAATTTATTGGTGTTATCAATGGTTTTTCTTTAACTTTTTTGTATTTTTCAATGTTGAGGTTGCAGTTGAATTTGTTGGTGTTTTTCAATGTTGTGGTTGTTGAATTTGTTGGTTTTTTTCATTGTTGAGGTTGTTGTTGAATTTTTTTGGTATTTTTCATTGTTGAGGTTTTTGTTGAATTTGTTGTTGTTTTTGAATATTGATGTTGTTGTTGGATTTGTTGGAGTTTTTCAATGTTGAGGTTGTTGTTGTATTTGTTGGTATTTTTCAAAGTTGAAGTTGTTGTTGCATTTTTTGGTGTTTTTCATTGTTGAGGTTTTTGTTGAATTTGTTGGTGGCTTTGAATGTTGCGGTTGTTGTTGAATTTTTTGATGTTTTTCATTGTTGAGATTGTTGTTGAATTTGTTGGTGTTATCAATGGTATTTTTAGAACTTTTTTGTATTTTTCAAAGTTGATGATGCAGTTGAAATTGTTGGTGATTTTCAATTTTGAGGTTGTTGAATTTGTTAGTCTTTTCAAAGTTGAGGTTGCTGTTGAATTTGTTCGTTATATTCAATAATGACGTTGTTGTTGAATTTGTTGGTTTTATCAATATTTATTTTGTTGAAACTTTCTGTATTTTTAAAAGTTCATGTTGTTGTTGAGTTTGTTGGTGTTTTTCAAAGTTGAGGTTGTTGTTGAATTTTTTCGTGTTTTACATTGTTGAGGTTGTTGTTGAATTTGCTGGTGTTTTTGAATGTTGAGGTTGTTATTGAATTTGTTGGTTTTTTTCATTGTTGAGGTTTTTGTTGAATTTTTTGATGTTTTTCATTTTTGATGTTGTTGTTGATCATTTTGGTGTTTTTCAATGTTGAGGTTGTTGTTGTTGAATTTTTAGGTGTTTTTCATGTTGAAGTTGTTGTTGTTGAATTTGTTGGTGATTTTCATTGTAGAGGTTGTTGTCGAATTTGTTGGTGTTTTTCAATGTTGAGGATGTTGTTGAATTTATTGGTCTTATCAATGGTTTTTTTGAACTTTTTTGTAATTTTCAAAGTAGAGGTTGCAGTTGAATTTGTTGGTGTTTGTCAATGTTGAGGTTGTTGAATTTGTTGGTGTTTTTCAAAGTTGAGGTTGTTGTCGATTATTACGGTGTTTTTCATTGTTGAGGTTGCTGTGGATCTTTTTGGTGTTTTTCATTGTTGAGGTTGTTGTTGATCATTTTGGTGTTTTTCATTGTTGATGTAGTTGTTGAATTTTTTGGTGTTTTTCATTGTTGAGGATGTTGTTGTTGAATTTGTTGGTGCTATTAAATTTGGAGGTTGTTGAATTTGTTGGTGTATTTCATTATTGAGTTTGTTGTTGAATTTTTTAGTGTTATCAATGGTTTTTTTTTGAACATTTTAGTATTTTTCAAAGTTGATGATGCTGTTGAATTTGTTGGTGTTTTTCAATGTTGAGGTAGTTGAAATTGTTGGTGTTTTTCAAAGTTGAAGTTGTTGTTGAATTTGTTGGTGATATTCAATATTGAAGTTGTTGTTGAACTTGTTGGTGTTATCAATATTTATTTTGTTCAAATTTTTTGTATTTTTCAAAGTTGAGGTTGCCGTTGAATTTGTTGCTGTTTTTCAATGTTGAGGTTGTTGAATTTGTTGGTGTTTTTCAAAGTTGAGGTTGTTGTTGAATTATTTGGTATTTTTCATTGTTGAGGTTTTTGTTGAACTTGTTGGTGTTTTTGATAATTGAGTTTATTGTTTAATTTTGTGGTGATTTTCAATGTTGAGTTTGTTGTTGAATTTTTTGGTGTTTTTCATTGTTGCGGTTGTTGCTGAAATTGTTGGAGTTTTTCAATGATGAGGTTGTTGTTGATCTTTTGGTGCTTTTCATTGCTTTGGGTGTTGTTGTTGAATTTTTTGGTGTTTTTCATTGTTCAGCAAGTTGTTTTTGAATGTTTTGATATTTGTCTTTGCTGAGGTTGTTGTTGAATTTGCTGGTGATTTTCAATGTTGAGTTTGTTGTTGAATGTGTTGGTGTGTTGCAATGTTCAGGTTTTTGTTGCATTTGTTGGTGATTTTCAATATTGAGGTTGTTGTAGAATTTATTGGTGTTATCAATGGTTTTTTTTTAACCTTTTTGTATTTTTAAATGTTGAGGTTGCAGTTGAATTTGTTGGTGTTTTTCAATGTTGTGGTTGTTGAATTTGTTGGTGTTTTTCATTGTTGAGATTGTTGATGAATTTTTTGGGTATTTTTCATTGTTGAGGTTTTTGTTGAATTTGTTGGTGTTTTTGAATATTGAGGTTGTTGTTGAATTTGTTGGAGTTTTTCAATGTTGAGGTTGTTGTTGTATTTGTTGGTATTTTTCAAAGTTGAGGTTGCTGTAGAACGTGTTGGAGTTTTTCAAAGTTGAGGTTGTTGTTGCATTTTTTGGTGTTTTTCATTGTTGAGGTTTTTGTTGAATTTGTTGGTGGTTTTGAATGTTGAGGTTGTTGTTGAATTTTTTGATGTTTTTCATTGTTGAGGTTTTTGTTGAATTTGTTGGTGTTATCAATGGTATTTTTTGAACTTTTTTGTATTTCTCAAAGTTGATGATGCATTTGAAATTGTTGTTGATTTTCAATATTGAGGTTGTTGTTCAATTTATTGGTGTTATCAATGGTTTTTTTTTAACTGTTTTGTATTTTTAAATGTTGAGGTTGCAGTTGAATTTGTTTGTGTTTTTCAATGTTGTGGTTGTTGAATTTGTTGGTGTTTTTCATTGTTGAGGTTGTTGTTGAATTTTTTTGGTATTTTTCATTTTTGAGGTTTTTGTTGAAATTGTTGGTGTTTTTGAATGTTGAGGTTGTTGTTGAATTTGTTGGAGTTTTTCAATGTTGAGGTTGTTGTTGTAATTGTTGGTATTTTTCAAAGTTGAGGTTGCTGTTGAATTTGTTGGTGTTTTTCAAAGTTGGGGTTGTTGTTGCATTTTTTGGTGTTTTTCATTGTTGAGGTTTTTGTTGAATTTGTTGGTGGTTTTGAATGTTAAGGTTGTTGTTGAATTCTTTGATGTTTATCATTGTTGAGGTTGTTGTTGAATTTGTTGGTGTTATCAATGGTATTTTTTGAACTTTTTTTTATTTTTCAAAGTTGATGATGCAGTTGAAATTATTGGTGATTTTCAATGTTGAGGTTGTTGAATTTGTTGGTCTTTTTCAAAGTTGAGGTTGCTGTTGATTTTGTTCGTTATATTCAATAATGACGTTGTTGTTGAATTTGTTGGTTTTATCAATATTTATTTTGTTGAAACTTTTTGTATTTTTAAAAGTTGAGGTTGTTGTTGAGTTTGATGGTGTTTTTCAAAGTTAAGGTTGTTGTTGAATTTTTTCGTGTTTTGCATTGTTGAGGTTGTTGTTGAATTTGCTGGTGCTTTTGAATGTTGAGGTTGTTATTGAATTTGTTGGTTTTTTTCATTGTTGAGGTTGTTGTTGAATTTTTACGTGTTTTTCATTCTTGAGGTAGTTGTTGAATTTGTTAGTGTTTTTGAATGTTGAGGTTGTTATTGAATTTGTTGGTTTTATCAATATTTATGTTGTTGAAATTTTTTGGTGCTTTTCATTGTTGAGGTTGTTGTTGAATTTTTTCGTGTTTTTCATTGTTGAGGTTGTTGTTGATTTTTTTGGTGTTTTTCATTGATGAGGTTGTTGTTTAATTTTTTGGTGTTTTTCATTGTTGAGGATGTTGTTGTTGAATTTTTTGTTGTTTTTCATTGTTGAGGTTGTTGTTGATCATTTTGGTGTTTTTCAATGTTGAGGTTGTTGTAGTTGAATTTGTTGTTGATTTTCATTGTTGAGGTTGTTGTTGAATTTGTTGCTAATTTTCAATGTTGAGGATGTTGTTGAATTTATTGGTGTTACCAATTGTTTTTCTTGAACTTTTTTTGTAATTTTCAAAGTTGAGATTGCAGTTGAATTTGTTGGAGTTTTTCAATGTTGAGATTTTTGAATTTGTTGGTGTTTTTCAAAGTTGAGGTTGCTGTTGAATTTTACAGGTGTTTTTCATTGTTGAGGTTGCTGTGGATCTTTTTGGTGTTTTTCATTGTTGAGGTTGTTGTTGATCATTTTGGTGTTTTTCATTGTTGATGTTGTTGTTGAATTTTTTGTTTTTTTTCATTGTTGAGGTTGTTGTTGTTGAATTTGTTGGTGTATTTCAATGTTGAGGTTGTTGAATTAGTTGGTGTATTTCATTGTTGAGTTAGTTGTTGAATTTGCTGGTGTTTTGCAATGTTGAGATTGTTGTTGAATTTGTTGATGATTTTCAATATTGAGCTTGTTGTTGAATTTTTTGGTGTTATCAATGGTTTCTTTTGATCTTTTTGTATTTTTCAAAGTTGATGATGCAGTTCAATTTGTTGGTGTTTTTCAATGTTGAGGTTGTTGAATTTGTTGGTGTTTTTCAAAGTTGAGGTTGCTGTTGAATTTGTTGGTGATATTCAATATTGAGGTTGTTGTTGAACTTGTTGGTGTTATCAATATTTATTTTGTTCAAATTTTTTGTATTTTTCAAAGTTGAGGTTGCAGTTGAATTCGTTGGTGTTTTTCAATGTTGAGGTTGTTGAATTTATTGGTGTTTTTCATTGTTGAGGTTTTTGTTGAATTTGTTGGTGATTTTCAATGTTGAGGTTATTGTTGAATTTTTTGGTGTTTTTCATTGTTGAGGTAGTTGTTGAATTTGTTGGAGTTTTTCAATGTTGAGGTTGTTGTTGTATTTGTTGGTATTTTTCAAAGTTGAGGTTGCTGTTGAATTTGTTGGTGTTTTTCAAAGTTAAGGTTGTTTTTGCATTTTTTGCTGTTTCTCATTGTTGAGGTTTTTGTTGAATTTGTTGGTGGTTTTGAATGTTGAGGTTGTTGTTGAATTTTTTGATGTTTTTCATTGTTGATGTTGTTGTTGAATTTGTTGGTGTTATCAATGGTATTTTTTGAATTTTTTTGTATGTTTCAAAGATGATGATGCAGTTGAAATTGTTGGTGATTTTCAATGTTGAGGTGTTGAATTTGTTGGTCTTTTTCAAAGTTGAGGTTGCTTTTGAATTTGTTGGTTATATTCAATAATGACGTTGTTGTAGAATTTGTTGGTTTTATCAATATTTATTTTGATGAAATTTTTTGTAATATTATAAGTTGAGGTTGTTGTTGAGTTTGAAGGTGTTTTTCAAAGTTGAGGTTCTTGTTGAATTTTTTCGTGTTTTTCAATGTTGAGGATGTTGTTGAATTTGTTGGTGTTTTTGATTGTTGAGGTTGTTAATGAATTAGTTGGTTTTTTTCAAAGTTGAGGCTGTTGCTGAATTTTTTGATGTTTTTCATTGTTGAGGTTGTTGTTGATCATTTTGGTGTTTTTCAATGTTGAGGTTGTTGTTGTTGAATTTTTTGGTGTTTTTCATTGTTGAAGTTGTTGTTGTTGAATTTGTTGTTGATTATCATTGTTGAGGTTTTGTTGAATTTGTTGGTGATTTTCAAAGTTGAGGCTGTTGTTGAATTTTTTGATGTTATTCATTGTTGAGGTTGTTGTTGATCATTTTGGTGTTTTTCAATGTTGAGGTTGTTGTTGTTGAATTTTTTGGTGTTTTTCATTGTTGAAGTTGTTGTTGTTGAATTTGTTGTTGATTATCATTGTTGAGGTTTTGTTGAATTTGTTGGTGATTTTCAATGTTGAGGATGTTGTTGAATTTATTGGTGTTATCAATGATATTTTTTGAACTTTATTGTAATTTTCAAAGTTGAGGTTGCAGTTGAATTTGTTGGTGTTTGTCAATGTTGAGGTTGTTGAATTTGTTGGTGTTTTTCAAAGTTGAGGATGTTGTAGAATTTTACGGTGTTTTTCATTGTTGAGGTTGCTGTGGATCTTTTTGGTGTTTTTCGTTGTTGAGGTTGTTGTTGATCATTTTGGCGTTTTTCATTGTTGATGTTGTGGTTGAATTTTTTGGTGTTTTTCATTGTTGAGTTGTTGTTGTTGAATTTGTTGGTGTTTTTCAAAGTTGAGGTTGCTGTTGAATTTGTTGGTGATATTCAATATTGAGGTTGTTGTTGAATTTGTTGGTGTTATCAATATTTATTTTGTTCATATTTTTTGTATTTTTCAAAGTTGAGTTTGCAGTTGTATTTGTTGGTGTTTTTCAATATTGAGGTTGTGGAATTTGTTGGTGTTTTTCAAAGTTGAGGTTTTTGTTGAATTATTTGGTTTTTTTCATTGTTGAGGTTTTTGTTGAACTTGTTGTTTTTGATAGTTGAGTTTGTTGTTGAATTTTGTGGTGATTTTCAATGTTGAGTTTGTTGTTGAATTTTTTTGTGTTTTTCATTGTTGCGGTTGTTGTTGAAATTGTTGGAGTTTTTCCATGTTGAGGTTGTTGTTGATCTTTTTGGTGTTTTTCATTGTTCAGGTAGTTGTTGTTGCATTTTTTGATATTTGTCTTTGCTGAGGTTGATGTTGAATTTGTTGGTGATTTTCAATGTTGAGTTTGTTGTTGAATGTGTTGGTGTTTTTCTATTTTAAGGTTTTTGTTGAATTTGTTGGTGATTTTCTATATTGTGGTTGTTGTTGAATTTATTGGTGTTATCAATGGTTTTTTTTTTAACTTTTTTGTATTTTTCAAAGTTGAGGTTGCAGTTGAATTTGTTGGTGCTTTTCAATGTTGTGGTTGTTGAATTTGTTGGTGTTTTTCATTGTTGAAGTTGTTGTTGAATTTTTTTGGTATTTTTCATTGTTGAGGTTTTTGTTGAATTTGTTGGTGTTTTTGAATATGAGGTTGTTGTTGAATTTTTTGGTGTTTTTCATTGTTGAGGTTGTTGTTGAATTTGTTGGAGTTTTTCAATCTTGAGGTTGTTGTTATATTTGTTGGTATTTTTCAAAGTTGAGGTTGCAGTTGAATTTGTTGGTGTTTTTCAAAGTTGAGGTTGTTGTTGCATTTTTTGGTGTTATTCACTGTTGAGGTTTTTGTTGAATTTGTTGGTGGTTTTGAGTGTTTAGGTTGTTGCTGAATTTTTTGATGTTTTTCATTGTTGAGGTTGTTGTTGAATTTGTTGGTGTTATCAATGGTATTTTTTGAACTTTTTTGTATTTTTCAAAGTTGATGAAGCAGTTGAATTTGTTGGTATTTTTCAATGTTGAGGTTGTTGAAGTATTTGGTCTTTTTCAAAGTTGAGGTTGCTGTTGAATTTGTTGGTTATATTCAATATTGACGTTGTTGTTGAATTTGCTGGTTTAATCAATATTTATATTGTTGAAATTTTTTGTATTTTTAAAAGTTGGGGTTGTTGTTGAATATGATGGTGTTTTTGAAAGTTGAGGTTGTAGTTGAATTTTTATCGTGTTTTTCAATGTTAAGGTTGTTGTTGAATTTGTTGGTGTTTTTGAATGTTGAGGTTGTTATTGAATTTGTTGGTTTTTTTCAAAGTTGTGGTTGTTGTTGAATTTTTTGATGTTTTTCATTGTCGAGGTTGTTGTTGATCTTTTTGGTGTTTTTCATTGTTGATGTTGTTGTTGAATTTTTTGCTTTTTTTCATTGTTGAGGTTGTTGTTGTTGAATTTGTTGGTGTATTTCTATGTTGAGGTTGTTGAATTAGTTGGTGTATTTCATTGTTGAGTTAGTTGTTGAATTTGCTGGTGTTTTGCAATGTTGAGAATTTGTTGGTGTTTTTCAAAGTTGAGGTTGCTGTTGAATTAGTTGGTGATATTCAATATTGAGGTTGCAGTTGAATTTGTTGGTGTTTTTCAATGTTGAGGTTGTTGATTTTGTTGGTGTTTTTCAAAGTTGAGGTTGTTGTTGAATTATTAGGTTTTTTTCATTGTTGAGGTTTTTTTTGAACTTGTTGGAGTTTTTCAATGTTGAGGTTGTTGTTGATCTTTTAGGTGTTATCCATTGCTTTGGTTGTTGTTGAATTTTTTGGTGTTTTTCATTGTTCAGGTAGTTCAATTTTGTGGTGATTTTCAATGTTGAGTTTGTTGTTGAATTTTTTGGTGTTTTTCATTGTTGCGGTTGTTGTTTAAATTGTTGGAGTTTTTCAATGTTGAGGTTGTTGTTGATCTTTTAGGTGTTATTCATTGCTTTGGTTGTTGTTGATGAATTTTTTGGTGTTTTTCATTTTTCAGGTAGTTGTTGTTGAATTTTTTGATATTTTCATTTGCGGAGGTTGTTGTTTTGTTGCTGATTTTCAATGTTGAGTTTGTTGTTGAATGTGTTGGTGTTATCAATGGCTTTTTTTTTAACTTTTTTGTATTTTTCAAAGTTGAGGTTGCAGTTGAATTTGTTGGTGTTTTTCAATGTTGTGGTTGTTGAATTTGTTGTTGTTTTTTAATATTGAGGTTGTTGTTGAATTTGTTGGAGTTTTTCAATGTTGAGGTTGTTGTTGTATTTGTTAGTATTTTTCAAAGTAGAGGTTGCAGTTGAATTTGTTGGTGTTTTTCAAAGTTGAGTTTTTTGTCGCATTTTTTGGTGTTTTTCATTGTTGAGGTTGTTGTTGAATTTGTTGGTAATTTTCAATGTTGAGGTTGTTGTGGTTGAATTTGTTGGTGTATTTCAATGTTGAGGTTGTTGAATTAGTTGGTGTATTTCATTGTTGAGTTAGTTGTTGAATTTGCTGGTGTTTTGCAATGTTGAGAATTTGTTGGTGTTTTTCAAAGTTGAGGTTGCTGTTGAATTAGTTGGTGATATTCAATATTGAGGTTGTTGTTGAATTTGTTGGTGTTATCAATATTTATTTTGTTCAAATTTTTTGTATTTTTCAAAGTTGAGGTTGCAGTTGAATTTGTTGGTGTTTTTCAATGTTGAGGTTGTTGATTTTGTTGGTGTTTTTCAAAGTTGAGGTTGTTGTTGAATTATTAGGTTTTTTTCATTGTTGAGGTTTTTTTTGATCTTGTTGGAGTTTTTCTATGTTGAGGTTGTTGTTGATCTTTTAGGTGTTATCCATTGCTTTGGTTGTTGTTGAATTTTTTGGTGTTTTTCATTGTTCAGGTAGTTCAATTTTGTGGTGATTTTCAATGTTGAGTTTGTTGTTGAACTTTTTGGTGTTTTTCATTGTTGCGGCTGTTGTTGAAATTGTTGGAGTTTTTCAATGTTGAGGTTGTTGTTGATCTTTTAGGTGTTATTCATTGCTTTGGTTGTTGTTGTTGAATTTTTTGGTGTTTTTCATTTTTCAGGTAGTTGTTGTTGAATTATTTGATATTTTCATTTGCGGAGGTTGTTGTTTTGTTGGTGATTTTCAATGTTGAGTTTGTTGTTGAATGTGTTGGTGTTATCAATGGCTTTTTTTTAACTTTATTGTATTTTTCAAAGTTGAGGTTGCAGTTGAATTTGTTGGTGTTTTTCAATGTTGTGGTTGTTGAATTTGTTGTTGTTTTTTAATATTGAGGTTGTTGTTGAATTTGTTGGAGTTTTTCAATGTTGAGGTTGTTGTTGTATTTGTTAGTATTTTTCAAAGTAGAGGTTGCAGTTGAATTTGTTGGTGTTTTTCAAAGTTGAGTTTTTTGTCGCATTTTTTGGTGTTTTCCATTGTTGAGGTTGTTGTTGAATTTGTTGGTAATTTTCAATGTTGATGATGTTGTTGAATTTATTGGTGTTATCAATGGTTTTTTTTGAACTTTTTTGTAATTTTCAAAGTTGAGGTTGCAGTTGAATTTGTTGGAGTTTTTCAATGTTGAGGTTGTTGAATTTGTTGGTGTTTTTCAAAGTTGAGGGTGTTGTTGAATTTTACAGTGTTTTTCATTGTTGAGGTTGCTGTGGATCTTTTTGGTGTTTTTCATTGTTGAGGTTGTTGTTGATCATTTTGGTGTTTTTCATTGTTGGTGTTGTTGTTGAATTTTTTGTTTTTTTTCATTGTTCAGGTTGTTGTTGTCGAATTTGTTGGTGTATTTCAATGTTGAGGTTGTTGAATTTGTTGGTTTATTGGATTGTTGAGTTAGTTGTTGAATTTGCTGGTGTTTCGCAATGTTGAGATTGTTGTTGAATTTGTTGGTGATTTTCAATATTGAGCTTGTTGTTGAATTTTTTAGTGTTATCAATGGTTTCTTTTGAACTTTTTGTATTTTTCAAAGTTGATGATGCAGTTGAATTTGTTAGCGTTTTTCAATGTTGAGGTTGTTGAATTTGTTGGTGTTTTTCAAAGTTGATGTTGCTGTTGAATTTGTTGGTGGCATTCAATATTGAGATTGTTGTTGAATTTGTTGGTGTTATCAATATTTATTTTGTTCAAATTTTTAGTATTTTTCAAAGTTGAGGTTGCAGTTGAATTTGTTGGTGTTTTTCAATGTTGAGGTAGTTGAATTTGTTGGTGTTTTTCAAAGTTGAGGTTGTTGTCGAATTATTTGGTTTTTTTTCATTGTTGAGGTTTTTGTTGGTATATTTCAATGTTGTTGTTTTTGATAGTTGAGTTTGTTGTTGAATTTTGTGGTGATTTTCAATGTTGAGTTTGTTGTTGAATTTTTTGGTGTTTTTCATTGTTGCGGTTGTTGTTGACATTGTTGGAGTTTTTCAATGTTGAGGTTGTTGTTGATCATTTTGGTGATTTGCTTTGCTTTGGTTGTTGTTGTTGAATTTTATGGTGTTTTTCATTTTTCAGGTAGCTGTTGTTGAATTTTTTGATCTTTGTCTTTGCTGAGGTTGATGTTGAATTTGTTGGTGATTTTCAATGTTGAGTTTTTTGGTGAATGTGTTGGTGTTTTGCAATGTTAAGGTTTTTGTTGAATTTTTTGTTGATTTTCAATATTGAGGTTGTTGTTGAAGTTATTGGTGTTATCAATGGTTTTTTTTCAACATTTTGTATTTTTCAAATTTGAGGTTGCAGTTGAATTTGTTGGTGCTTTTCAATGTTGTGGTTGTTGAATTTGTTGGTGTTTTTCATTGTTGAAGTTGTTGTTGAATTTTTTTGGTATTTTTCATTGTTGAGGTTTTTGTTGAATTTGTTGGTGTTTTTGAATATGAGGTTGTTGTTGAATTTTTTGGTGTTTTTCATTGTTGAGGTTGTTGTTGAATTTGTTGGAGTTTTTCAATCTTGAGGTTGTTGTTATATTTGTTGGTGTTTTTCAAAGTTGAGGTTGCAGTTGAATTTGTTGGTGTTTTTCAAAGTTGAGGTTGTTGTTGCATTTTTTGGTGTTATTCACTGTTGAGGTTTTTGTTGAATTTGTTGGTGGTTTTGAGTGTTTAGGTTGTTGCTGAATTTTTTGATGTTTTTCATTGTTGAGGTTGTTGTTGAATTTGTTGGTGTTATCAATGGTATTTTTTGAACTTTTTTGTATTTTTCAAAGTTGATGAAGCAGTTGAATTTGTTGGTATTTTTCAATGTTGAGGTTGTTGAAGTATTTGGTCTTTTTCAAAGTTGAGGTTGCTGTTGAATTTGTTGGTTATATTCAATATTGACGTTGTTGTTGAATTTGCTGGTTTAATCAATATTTATATTGTTGAAATTTTTTGTATTTTTAAAAGTTGGGGTTGTTGTTGAATATGATGGTGTTTTTGAAAGTTGAGGTTGTAGTTGAATTTTTATCGTGTTTTTCAATGTTAAGGTTGTTGTTGAATTTGTTGGTGTTTTTGAATGTTGAGGTTGTTATTGAATTTGTTGGTTTTTTTCAAAGTTGTGGTTGTTGTTGAATTTTTTGATGTTTTTCATTGTCGAGGTTGTTGTTGATCTTTTTGGTGTTTTTCATTGTTGATGTTGTTGTTGAATTTTTTGCTTTTTTTCATTGTTGAGGTTGTTGTTGTTGAATTTGTTGGTGTATTTCTATGTTGAGGTTGTTGAATTAGTTGGTGTATTTCATTGTTGAGTTAGTTGTTGAATTTGCTGGTGTTTTGCAATGTTGAGAATTTGTTGGTGTTTTTCAAAGTTGAGGTTGCTGTTGAATTAGTTGGTGATATTCAATATTGAGGTTGCAGTTGAATTTGTTGGTGTTTTTCAATGTTGAGGTTGTTGATTTTGTTGGTGTTTTTCAAAGTTGAGGTTGTTGTTGAATTATTAGGTTTTTTTCATTGTTGAGGTTTTTTTTGAACTTGTTGGAGTTTTTCAATGTTGAGGTTGTTGTTGATCTTTTAGGTGTTATCCATTGCTTTGGTTGTTGTTGAATTTTTTGGTGTTTTTCATTGTTCAGGTAGTTCAATTTTGTGGTGATTTTCAATGTTGAGTTTGTTGTTGAATTTTTTGGTGTTTTTCATTGTTGCGGTTGTTGTTTAAATTGTTGGAGTTTTTCAATGTTGAGGTTGTTGTTGATCTTTTAGGTGTTATTCATTGCTTTGGTTGTTGTTGATGAATTTTTTGGTGTTTTTCATTTTTCAGGTAGTTGTTGTTGAATTTTTTGATATTTTCATTTGCGGAGGTTGTTGTTTTGTTGCTGATTTTCAATGTTGAGTTTGTTGTTGAATGTGTTGGTGTTATCAATGGCTTTTTTTTTAACTTTTTTGTATTTTTCAAAGTTGAGGTTGCAGTTGAATTTGTTGGTGTTTTTCAATGTTGTGGTTGTTGAATTTGTTGTTGTTTTTTAATATTGAGGTTGTTGTTGAATTTGTTGGAGTTTTTCAATGTTGAGGTTGTTGTTGTATTTGTTAGTATTTTTCAAAGTAGAGGTTGCAGTTGAATTTGTTGGTGTTTTTCAAAGTTGAGTTTTTTGTCGCATTTTTTGGTGTTTTTCATTGTTGAGGTTGTTGTTGAATTTGTTGGTAATTTTCAATGTTGAGGTTGTTGTGGTTGAATTTGTTGGTGTATTTCAATGTTGAGGTTGTTGAATTAGTTGGTGTATTTCATTGTTGAGTTAGTTGTTGAATTTGCTGGTGTTTTGCAATGTTGAGAATTTGTTGGTGTTTTTCAAAGTTGAGGTTGCTGTTGAATTAGTTGGTGATATTCAATATTGAGGTTGTTGTTGAATTTGTTGGTGTTATCAATATTTATTTTGTTCAAATTTTTTGTATTTTTCAAAGTTGAGGTTGCAGTTGAATTTGTTGGTGTTTTTCAATGTTGAGGTTGTTGATTTTGTTGGTGTTTTTCAAAGTTGAGGTTGTTGTTGAATTATTAGGTTTTTTTCATTGTTGAGGTTTTTTTTGATCTTGTTGGAGTTTTTCTATGTTGAGGTTGTTGTTGATCTTTTAGGTGTTATCCATTGCTTTGGTTGTTGTTGAATTTTTTGGTGTTTTTCATTGTTCAGGTAGTTCAATTTTGTGGTGATTTTCAATGTTGAGTTTGTTGTTGAACTTTTTGGTGTTTTTCATTGTTGCGGCTGTTGTTGAAATTGTTGGAGTTTTTCAATGTTGAGGTTGTTGTTGATCTTTTAGGTGTTATTCATTGCTTTGGTTGTTGTTGTTGAATTTTTTGGTGTTTTTCATTTTTCAGGTAGTTGTTGTTGAATTATTTGATATTTTCATTTGCGGAGGTTGTTGTTTTGTTGGTGATTTTCAATGTTGAGTTTGTTGTTGAATGTGTTGGTGTTATCAATGGCTTTTTTTTAACTTTATTGTATTTTTCAAAGTTGAGGTTGCAGTTGAATTTGTTGGTGTTTTTCAATGTTGTGGTTGTTGAATTTGTTGTTGTTTTTTAATATTGAGGTTGTTGTTGAATTTGTTGGAGTTTTTCAATGTTGAGGTTGTTGTTGTATTTGTTAGTATTTTTCAAAGTAGAGGTTGCAGTTGAATTTGTTGGTGTTTTTCAAAGTTGAGTTTTTTGTCGCATTTTTTGGTGTTTTCCATTGTTGAGGTTGTTGTTGAATTTGTTGGTAATTTTCAATGTTGATGATGTTGTTGAATTTATTGGTGTTATCAATGGTTTTTTTTGAACTTTTTTGTAATTTTCAAAGTTGAGGTTGCAGTTGAATTTGTTGGAGTTTTTCAATGTTGAGGTTGTTGAATTTGTTGGTGTTTTTCAAAGTTGAGGGTGTTGTTGAATTTTACAGTGTTTTTCATTGTTGAGGTTGCTGTGGATCTTTTTGGTGTTTTTCATTGTTGAGGTTGTTGTTGATCATTTTGGTGTTTTTCATTGTTGGTGTTGTTGTTGAATTTTTTGTTTTTTTTCATTGTTCAGGTTGTTGTTGTCGAATTTGTTGGTGTATTTCAATGTTGAGGTTGTTGAATTTGTTGGTTTATTGGATTGTTGAGTTAGTTGTTGAATTTGCTGGTGTTTCGCAATGTTGAGATTGTTGTTGAATTTGTTGGTGATTTTCAATATTGAGCTTGTTGTTGAATTTTTTAGTGTTATCAATGGTTTCTTTTGAACTTTTTGTATTTTTCAAAGTTGATGATGCAGTTGAATTTGTTAGCGTTTTTCAATGTTGAGGTTGTTGAATTTGTTGGTGTTTTTCAAAGTTGATGTTGCTGTTGAATTTGTTGGTGGCATTCAATATTGAGATTGTTGTTGAATTTGTTGGTGTTATCAATATTTATTTTGTTCAAATTTTTAGTATTTTTCAAAGTTGAGGTTGCAGTTGAATTTGTTGGTGTTTTTCAATGTTGAGGTAGTTGAATTTGTTGGTGTTTTTCAAAGTTGAGGTTGTTGTCGAATTATTTGGTTTTTTTTCATTGTTGAGGTTTTTGTTGGTATATTTCAATGTTGTTGTTTTTGATAGTTGAGTTTGTTGTTGAATTTTGTGGTGATTTTCAATGTTGAGTTTGTTGTTGAATTTTTTGGTGTTTTTCATTGTTGCGGTTGTTGTTGACATTGTTGGAGTTTTTCAATGTTGAGGTTGTTGTTGATCATTTTGGTGATTTGCTTTGCTTTGGTTGTTGTTGTTGAATTTTATGGTGTTTTTCATTTTTCAGGTAGCTGTTGTTGAATTTTTTGATCTTTGTCTTTGCTGAGGTTGATGTTGAATTTGTTGGTGATTTTCAATGTTGAGTTTTTTGGTGAATGTGTTGGTGTTTTGCAATGTTAAGGTTTTTGTTGAATTTTTTGTTGATTTTCAATATTGAGGTTGTTGTTGAAGTTATTGGTGTTATCAATGGTTTTTTTTCAACATTTTGTATTTTTCAAATTTGAGGTTGCAGTTGAATTTGTTGGTGTTTTTCAATGTTGTGGTTCTTGCATTTGTTGGTGTCTTTCATTGTTGAGGTTGTTGTTGAATTTGTTGGTGCTTTTGAATATTGAGGTTGTTGTTGAATTTTTTGGTGTTTTTCATTGTTGACGTTGTTGTTGAATTTGTTGGTGATTTTCAATGTTGTGTTTGTTTTTGAATGTGTTGGTGTTTTGCAATGTTAAGGTTTTTGTTGATTTTGTTGGTGATTTTCATTTTTGAGGTTGTTGTTGAATTTGTTGGTTATTTTCAATGTTGAGGATGTTGTTGAATTTATTGGTGTTATCAATGGTTTTTTTTTGAACTTTTTTGTAATTTTCAAAGTTGAGGTTGCAGTTGAATTTGTTGGTGTTTTTCAATGTTGAGGTTGTTGAATTTGTGGGTGTTTTTCAAAGTTGAGGTTGTTGTTGAATTTTACGGTGTTTTTCATTGTTGAGGTTGCTGTCGATCTTTTTGGTGTATTTCATTGTTGAGGTTGTTGGTTATCATTTTGGTGTTTTTCATTGTTGTTGTTGTTGTTGAATTTATTGGTGTTTTTCATTGTTGAGGTTGTTGTTGTTGAATTTGTTGGTGTATTTCAATGTTGAGGTTGTTGAATTTGTTGGTGTATTTCATTGTTGAGTTAGTTGTTGAATTTGCTGGTGTTTTGCAATGTTGAGATTGTGGTTGAATTTGTTGGTGATTTTCAATATTGAGCTTGTTGGTTTTTTTCATTGTTGAGGTTGTTGTTGAATTTTTTTGGTATTTTTCATTGTTGAGGTTTTTGTTCAATTTGTTGGTGTTTTTGAATATTGAGGTTGATGTTGAATTTTTTGGTGTTTTTCATTGTTGAGGTTGTTGTTGAATGTGTTGGAGTTTATCAATGTTGAGGTTGTTGTTGAATTTGTTGGAGTTTTTCAATGTTGAGGTTGTTGTTGTACTTGTTGGTATTTTTCAAAGTTGAGGTTGCAGTTGAATTTGTTGGTGTTTTTCAAAGTTGAGGTTGTTGTTGCATTTTTTGGTGTTTTTCATTGTTGAGGTTTTTGTTGAATTTGTTGGAGGTTTTGAATGTTGAAGTTGTTGTTGAATTTATTGGTGTTTTTCAATGTTGTGGTTGTTGTTGAATTTTTAGGTGTTTTTCATTGTAGAGGTTGTTGTTGAATATGTTGGTGTTATCAATTGTTTTTTTTTAACGTTTTTGTATTTTTCAAAGTTGATGTTGCAGTTGAATTTCTTGGTGTTTTTCAATGTTGAGGTTTTTCAATTTGTTGGTGTTTTTCAAAGTTGAGGTTGCTGTTGAATTTGTTGGTGTTTTCAATATTGATTTTGTTCAAAGATTTTGTATTTTTCAAAGTTGAGGATGCAGTTGAATTTATTGGTGTTTTTCAATGTTGAGGTTGTTGAGTTTTTTGGTGTTTTTCAAAGTTGAGGTTGTTGTTGAATTTTTTGTTGTTTTTCATTGTTTAGGTTGTTATTGAATTTGCTGGCGTTTTTCAAATTTGAGGTTGTTTTTGAATTTCTTAGTGCTTTTCATTATTGAGGTTGTTGTTGATCTTTTTCGTTTTTTTCATTGCTGAGGTTGTTGTTGTGGAATTCCTTGGTGCTTTTCATTGTTGAGGTTGTCGTTGTCGAAATTTTGGGGGTTTTCATTGTTGAGGTTGTTGTTGAATTTGTTGGTGATTTTCAATGGTGAGGGTGTTGTTGAATTTATTGGTGTTATCAATGGTTTCTTTTGAACTTTTTTGTATTTTTCAAAGTTGAGGTTGCAGTTGAATTTGTTGGTGTTTTTCAATGTTGAGGTTGTTGAATTTGTTGGTGTTTTTCAATGTTGAGGTTGTTGAATTTGTTGGTGTTTTTCAAAGTTGAGGTTGTTGATGAATTTTTCGGTGTTTTTCATTGTTGAGGTTGTTGTGGATCTTTTTGGTGTTTTTCATTGTTGAGGTTGTTGTTGAATTTTTTAATGTTTTTCATTGTTGAGGTTGTTGTTGATCATTTTGGTGTTTTTCATTGTTTATGTTGTTGTTGTAGAATTTGTTGGTGTTTTTCAATGTTGAGGTTGTTGAATTTGTTGTCGTATTTCATTGTTGAGTTTGTTGTTGCATTAGTTGGTGTTTTGCAATGTTGAGGATGTTGTTTAATTTGTTGGTGATTTTCAATATTGAGCTTGTTGTTGAATTTATTGGTGTTATCAATGGATCTTTTTTAACTTTTTTGTATTTTTCAAAGTTGAGGTTGCAGTTGAATTTGTTGGTGTTTTTCAATGTTGAGGTTGTTGTTGAATATTTTGATGTTTTTCATTGTTGAGGTTGTTGTTGAATTGCTGGTATTTTTCAATGTTGAGGTTGTTGAATTTATTGGTGTTTTTCAAAGTTGAGGTTGCAGTTGAATTTGTTGGTTATATTCAATATTGAGGTTCTTGTTGGCTTTGTTGGTTTTATCAATATTTATTTTGTTGAAATTTTTTGTATTTTTAAAAGTTGAGGTTGTTGTTGAATTTGATGCTGTTTTTCAATGTTGGTGTTTTTCAAAGTTGATGTTGTTGTTGAATTTTTTTCGTGTTTTTCATTGTTGAGGTTGTTGTTGAATTTTTTGGTGTTTTTCATTGTTGATGTTGTTGCTGATCTTTTTGGTGTTCTTCATTGTTGAGGTTGTTGTTGATCTTTTTGTTATTTTTCATTGTTGAGGTTGTTGTTGAATTTTTTGATATTTTTCATTGTTGAGGTTGTTGTTGAATTTTTTGATGTTTTGCATTGCTGAGGTTGCTGTTGAATTTGTTGGTGATTTTCAATGTTGAGGATGTTGTTGAATTTAATGGTTTTATCAATGGTTTTTTTTTAACTTTTTTGGATTTTTTTAAAAGTTGAGGATGCACTTGAATTTTTTGGTGCTTGTTATTGCTGAGGTTTTTGTTGAACTTGTTGGTGTTTTTGAATGTTTAGGTTGTTGGTGATCTTTTTAATGTTTTCCATTGTTGAGGTTGTTGTTGTTGACTTTTTTGGTGTTTTTCATTGTTGAGGTTGTTGTTGAATTTTTTGATGTTTTCCATTGCTGAGGTTGTTGCTGAATTTGTTGGTGATTTTCAATGTTGAGTTTGTTGTTGAATTTTTTGGTGTTTTTCATTGTTGCAGTTGTTGTTGAAATTGTTGGAGTTTTTCATTGTTGACGTTGTTGTTGATCTTTTTGTTGTTTTTCATTGTTGAGGTTGTTGTTGGTGAATTTATTGTTGTTTTTCATTGTTGAGGTTGTTGTTGAATTTATTGATGTTTTTCATTGCTGAGGTTGTTGTTGAATTTGTTCTTGTTTTTCAATGTTGAGCTTGTTTCATTTGTTGGTGTATTTGAATGCTGAGGTTGTTGTTGAATTTTTTGATGTTGTTCATTGTTGAGGTTGTTGTTGAATTTGCTGGTGTTTTTCAATGTTGAGGTTGTTGATGAATTTGTTGGTGTTTTTCAATGTTGAGCTTGTTTCATTTGTTGGTGTTTTTGAATACTGAGGTTGTTGTTGAATTTCCTGGTGTTTTTCAATGTTGAGGTTGTTTTTGAATTTCTTGGAGTTTTTCAATATTGAGGTTGTTGTTGAATTTTTTACTGTTATCAAATATTTTTTAAAAACTTTTTTGTGTTTTTCAAAGTTGAGGTTGCAGTTGAATTTGTTGGTGTTTTTCAATGTTGAGGTTGTTGAATTTGTTAATGTTTTTCGAAGTTGAGGTTGTTGTTGAATTTTTTGGTGTTTTTCATTGTTGCGGTTTTTGTTGAACTTGTTGGTGTTATTGAATGTTGAGGTTGTTGTTGAATTTTTTGATGTTTTTCATTGTTGAGTTTGTTGTTGAATTTGCTGGTGTTTTTGAATGTTGAGGTTGTTGTTCAATTTTTTGATGTTTTTCATTGTTCAGGTTGTTGTTGAATTTGTTAGAGAGTTTCAATGTTGAGGATGTTTTTGAATTTATTGGTGTTATCAATGGTTTTATTGAACTTTTTTGTATTTTTCAAAATTGAGGTTGCAGTTGAATTTGTTGGTCTTTTTGAATGTTGAGCTTTTTGCATTTGTTTGTGTTTTTGAATGTTGAGGTTGTTGTTGAAATATTTTGATATTGTTCATTGTTAAGGTTGTTGTTGAATTAACTGGGGTTTTCACTGTTGAGGTTGTTGTTGACTTTGTTGGTGTTTTTCAAAGATTAGGTTGTTGTTGAATATATTGGTGTTTTTCAATGTTGACGGTGTTGTTGAATTTTTTGGTGTTTTTCATTGTTGAGGTATTTGTTCAATTTGTTGGTGTTTTTGATTGTTGAGGTTGTTCTTGAATTTCATGACGTTTTTCATTGTTGAGGTTGTTGTTGAATTTATTGGTGGTATCAATGTTATCTTTAAAACTTTTTTGTATTTTTCAAAGTTGAGGTTGTATTTGAATTTGTTGGTGTTTTCCAAAGTTTAGGTTGTTGTTGAATTTTTTGGAGTTTTTCAATGTTGAGGTTGTTGTTGGATTTGTTGATGTTTATGAATTTTGAGGTTGCTGAATCTGTTGGTGTTTTTCAAAGTTGAGGTTGTTGTTGAATTTTTTGGTGTTTTTCATTGTTGAGGTTGTTGTTGAATTTTTTGATATTTTTCATTGTTGAGGTTGTTGTTGAATTTTTTGATGTTTTGCATTGCTGAGGTTGCTGTTGAATTTGTTGGTGATTTTCAATGTTGAGGATGTTGTTGAATTTAATGGTGTTATCAATGGTTTTTTTTTAACTTTTTTGGATTTTTTTAAAAATTGAGGATGCACTTGAATTTTTTGGTGCTTGTTATTGCTGAGGTTTTTGTTGAACTTGTTGGTGTTTTTGAATGTTTAGGTTGTTGGTGATCTTTTTAATGTTTTCCATTGTTGAGGTTGTTGTTGTTGAATTTTTTGGTGTTTTTCATTGTTGAGGTTGTTGTTGAATTTTTTGATGTTTTCCATTGCTGAGGTTGTTGCTGAATTTGTTGGTGATTTTCAATGTTGAGTTTGTTGTTGAATTTTTTGGTGTTTTTCATTGTTGCAGTTGTTGTTGAAATTGTTGGAGTTTTTCATTGTTGACGTTGTTGTTGATCTTTTTGTTGTTTTTCATTGTTGAGGTTGTTGTTGGTGAATTTATTGTTGTTTTTCATTGTTGAGGTTGTTGTTGAATTTATTGATGTTTTTCATTGCTGAGGTTGTTGTTGAATTTGTTGGTGTTTTTCAATGTTGAGCTTGTTTCATTTGTTGGTGTATTTGAATGCTGAGGTTGTTGTTGAATTTTTTGATGTTGTTCATTGTTGAGGTTGTTGTTGAATTTGCTGGTGTTTTTCAATGTTGAGGTTGTTGATGAATTTGTTGGTGTTTTTCAATGTTGAGCTTGTTTCATTTGTTGGTGTTTTTGAATACTGAGGTTGTTGTTGAATTTCCTGGTGTTTTTCAATGTTGAGGTTGTTTTTGCATTTCTTGGAGTTTTTCAATATTGAGGTTGTTGTTGAATTTTTTACTGTTATCAAATATTTTTTAAAAACTTTTTTGTGTTTTTCAAAGTTGAGGTTGCAGTTGAATTTGTTGGTGCTTTTCAATGTTGAGGTTGTTGAATTTGTTAATGTTTTTCGAAGTTGAGGTTGTTGTTGAATTTTTTGGTGTTTTTCATTGTTGCGGTTTTTGTTGAACTTGTTGGTGTTATTGAATGTTGAGGTTGTTGTTGAATTTTTTGATGTTTTTCATTGTTGAGTTTGTTGTTGAATTTGCTGGTGTTTTTGAATGTTGAGGTTGTTGTTCAATTTTTTGATGTTTTTCATTGTTCAGGTTGTTGTTGAATTTGTTAGAGAGTTTCAATGTTGAGGATGTTTTTGAATTTATTGGTGTTATCAATGGTTTTATTGAACTTTTTTGTTTTTTTCAAAATTGAGGTTGCAGTTGAATTTGTTGGTCTTTTTGAATGTTGAGCTTTTTGCATTTGTTTGTGTTTTTGAATGTTGAGGTTGTTGTTGAAATATTTTGATATTGTTCATTGTTAAGGTTGTTGTTGAATTAACTGGGGTTTTCACTGTTGAGGTTGTTGTTGACTTTGTTGGTGGTATCAATGTTATCTTTAAAACTTATTTGTATTTTTCAAAGTTGAGGTTGTATTTGAATTTGTTGGTGTTTTCCAAAGTTTAGGTTGTTGTTGAATTTTTTGGAGTTTTTCAATGTTGAGGTTGTTGTTGGATTTGTTGATGTTTATGAATTTTGAGGTTGCTGAATCTGTTGGTGTTTTTCAAAGTTGAGGTTGTTGTTGAATTTTTTGGTGTTTTTCATTGTTGAGATTTTTGTTCAATTTGTTGGTATTTTTGAATGTTGAGGTTGTTGTTGAATTTCTTGATGTTTTTCATTGCGGAAGTTGTTGTTGAATTTGTTGGAGTTTTTCAATGTAGAGGTTTTTGAATTTGTTGGTGTTTTTCAAAGTTGAGGATGTTGTTGAATTTTTTGCTGTTTTTCATTGTTCAGGTTTTTGTTGGATTTATTGGTGCTTTTGAACGTTGAGGTTGTAGAATTTGTTGGTGTTTTTCAAAATGGAGGTTGTCGTTGAATTTATTGGTGGTATCAATGTGTTTTTAAAAACTTTTTTGAATTTTTCTAAGTTGTGGATGCAGTTAAATTTGTTGGTGTTTTTTGAATGTTGAGGTTGTTGTTGAATTTTTTAGGTGTTTTTCATTGTTGAGGTTTGTGTTGAATTTGTTGGTGATTTTCAATGTTGAGGTTGTTGAATTTGTTGGTGTTTTTAATTGTTGCGGTTGTTGTTGAAATTGTTGGTTTTTTCCAATGTTGAGGTTGTTGTTGATCGTTTTGTTATTTTTCATTGTTGAGATTGTTGTTTAATTTTTTTGGTGTTTTTCATTGTTGAGGTTGTTGCTGTTGAATTTTTGGATGTTTCTCATTGCTGAGGTTGCTGTAGAATTTGTTGGTGATTTTCAATGTTGAGGATGTTGTTGAATTTTTGGATGTTTTCATTGTTGAGGTTGTTGTTGAATTTGTTGGTGATTTTCAATGTTGAGGTTGTTGTTGAATTCGTTGGTGTTTTTCAATGTTGGTGTTGTTGTTGAATTTTTTGCTGTTATTCATTGTTGAGGTTGTTGTGGAATTTCTTGGAGTTCTTCATTGTTGAGGTTGTTGAATTTGTTGGTGTTTTTGAATGTTGAGGTTGTTGATGTATTTTTTGGTGTTTTTCATTGTTGAGGATTTTGATGAATTTGTTGGTGGTTTCCATTGTTGAGGTTGTTGTTGCATTTGTTGGTGATTAACAATATTGAGGTTGTAGTTGAATTATTTTGTTCTTTTCAATGTTGAGGTTTTGGAATTGGATCGTGATTTTCAAAGTTGAGGTTGTAGTTGAATATTTTGGTGTTTTTCAATGTTGAGGTTGTTGTTGAATTTTTTGGTGTATTCAATGTTTTTTTTTGAATCTTTTTGTATTTTTCAAAATTGTGGTTGCAGTTGAATTTGTTGGTGTTTTTCATTGTTGAGGTTGTTATTGAAATTGTTGGAGTTTTTCAATGTTGAGATTGCCGTTGAATTAGTTGCCGTTTTTAAAAGCTGAGGTTGTTGATGAATTTGTTGGTGTATTTGAATGTTGAGGTTGTTAAATCTGTTGGTGTTTTTCAAAATTGAGGTTCTGGTTGAATTTTTTGGTGTTTTTCATTGTTGAGGTTTTTGTTGAATTTGATGGTGATTTTCAATGTTGAGTTTGTTGTCGAAATTTTTGGTGTTTTTCATTGTTGAGGTAGTTGTTGAAATTCTTGGAGTTTTTCAATGTTGAGGTTTTTATTGCTTGTTTTGGTGTTTTTCATTGCTGAGGTTGTTGTTGAATTTTTTGGTGTTATTCATTGTTGAGGTTGTTGTTGAATTTATTGATGTTTTTCATTGCTGTGGTTGTTGTTGAAATTGTTGGTGTTTTTAAATGTTGAGGTTGTTGTTGAATTTTTTGGTTTTTTGCATTGTTGAGGTTGTTGTTAAATTTGATGGAGGTTTTCAATGTTGAGGTTATTGTGAATTTGTTGGTGTTTTTCAATGATGAGGTTGTTGAATTTGTTGGAGTTTTTCAAAGTTGAGAATGTTGTTGATTTTTTTGGTGTTTTTGATTGTTGAGGTTTTGGTTGAATTTGTTGGTGTTTTTGAATGTTGAGGTTGTTGTTTTTATTTTTTGGTGTTATTGAATGTTGAGGTTCTTGTTGAATTTTTTGGTGTTTTTCATTGCTGAGGTTGTTGTTGAATTTTTTTGGTGTTTTTCATTGTTGAGGTTGTTGTTGAATTTATTGATGTTTTTCATTGCTGTGGTTGTTGTTGAAATTGTTGATGTTTTTGAATGTTGAGGTTGTTCTTGAATTTTTTGGTGTTTTTCATTGTTGAGGTTGTTGCTGAATGTGTTGGAGGTTTTCAATGTTGAGGTTATTTTTGATTTTGTGGTCTTTTTCAATGATGAGGTTGAATCTTTTTGTATTTTTCAAAATTGAGATTGCAGTTGAATTTGTTGGTGTTTTTCTTTGTTGAGGTTGTTATTGAAAATGTTGGAGTATTTCAACGTTGAGGTTGCCGTTGAATTTTTTGGTGTTATCAATTTTTATTTTGTTGAACCTTTTTGTATTTTTAAAAGTTGAGGTTGTTGTTGAATTTGATGGTATTTTTCAATGTTGAGGTTGTTGAATCTGTTGGTGTTTTTCAATGCTGAGGTTGTTGTTAAATTTGTTGGTGTTTTTGAATGTTAAGGTTGTTAAATCTGTTGGTGTTTTTCAAAGTTGAGGTTTTCGTTGAATTTTTTGGTGTTTTTCATTGTTGAGGTTTTTGTTGAATTTGATGGTGATTTTCAATGTTGAGTATGTTGTCGAATTTTTTGGTGTTTTTCATTGTTGCGTTAGTTGTTAAAATTGTTGGAGTTTTTGAATGTTGAGGTTGTTATTGATTTTTTGGGTTTGTTTCATTGTTGAGGTTGTTGTTGAATTTTTTGATGTTTTTCATTGTTGAGGTTGTTGTTGAATTTTTTGACGATTTTCATTGCTGAGGTTGTTGTTGAATTTGATGGTGTTTTTGAATGCTGAGGTTGTTGTTGAATTTTTTGTTGTTTTTCATTGTTGAGGTTGTTGTTGAATAAGTTGGTGTTTTTCAAAGTTGCGGTTGTTGAATTTGTTCGTGTTTTTAAAAGTAGAGGTTTTTGATGAATTTTTTGGTTTTATTCATTTTTGAGTTTTTCGTTGAATTTGTTCGTGCTTTTGAATGTTGAGGTTGTTGTTTATATTTTATTGGTGTTTTTCATTGTTGAGGTTGTTGTTGTTGAATTTTTGGATGTTTTTCATTGTTGAGGTTGTTGTTGAATTTGTTGGTGATTTTCAATATTGAGGTTGTTGTTGAACTTGTTGGTGTTTTTCATTGTTGAGGTTGTTGTTGAATTTGTTGGTGTTGATTAATGTTGAGGCTGTTGTTGAATGTTTTGGTGTTTTTCATTGTTGAGGTTGTTGTTTTTGAATTTTTGAATGATTTTCATTGTTGAGGTTGTTGTTGAATTTGATGGTGATTTTCAATATTGAGGTTGTTGTGGAATTTGTTGGTGTTTTTAAATGTTCAGGTTGCTGTTGAATTTTTTGTTGTTTTTCATTGTTGAGGTTGTTGTTGTTGAATTTTTTTATGTTTTTCATTGCTGAGGTTGTTGTTGAATTTGTTGGTGATTTTCAATATTGAGGTTGTTGTTGAATTTGTTGGTGTTTTTCAATGTTGGGGTTGTTGTTGAATTTTTTGGTGTTTTTCATTGTTGAGGTTGTTGTGGAATTTGTTGGTGTTGATTAATGTTGAGGTTGTTGTTGAATGTTTTGGTGGTTTTCATTGTTGAGGTTGTTGTTTTTGTATTTTTGGATGTTTTTCATTGTTGAGGTTCTTGTTGAAATTGTTGGAGTTTTTCAATGTTGAGATTGCCGTTGAATTAGTTGCCGTTTTTAAAAGCTGAGGTTGTTGATGAATTTGTTGGTGTATTTGAATGTTGAGGTTGTTAAATCTGTTGGTGTTTTTCAAAATTGAGGTTCTGGTTGAATTTTTTGGTGTTTTTCATTGTTGAGGTTTTTGTTGAATTTGATGGTGATTTTCAATGTTGAGTTTGTTGTCGAAATTTTTGGTGTTTTTCATTGTTGAGGTAGTTGTTGAAATTCTTGGAGTTTTTCAATGTTGAGGTTTTTATTGCTTGTTTTGGTGTTTTTCATTGCTGAGGTTGTTGTTGAATTTTTTGGTGTTATTCATTGTTGAGGTTGTTGTTGAATTTATTGATGTTTTTCATTGCTGTGGTTGTTGTTGAAATTGTTGGTGTTTTTAAATGTTGAGGTTGTTGTTGAATTTTTTGGTTTTTTGCATTGTTGAGGTTGTTGTTAAATTTGATGGAGGTTTTCAATGTTGAGGTTATTGTGAATTTGTTGGTGTTTTTCAATGATGAGGTTGTTGAATTTGTTGGAGTTTTTCAAAGTTGAGAATGTTGTTGATTTTTTTGGTGTTTTTGATTGTTGAGGTTTTGGTTGAATTTGTTGGTGTTTTTGAATGTTGAGGTTGTTGTTTTTATTTTTTGGTGTTATTGAATGTTGAGGTTCTTGTTGAATTTTTTGGTGTTTTTCATTGCTGAGGTTGTTGTTGAATTTTTGATCTTTTTCATTGTTGAGGTTGTTGTTGAATTTTTTTGGTGTTTTTCATTGTTGAGGTTGTTGTTGAATTTATTGATGTTTTTCATTGCTGTGGTTGTTGTTGAAATTGTTGATGTTTTTGAATGTTGAGGTTGTTCTTGAATTTTTTGGTGTTTTTCATTGTTGAGGTTGTTGCTGAATGTGTTGGAGGTTTTCAATGTTGAGGTTATTTTTGATTTTGTGGTCTTTTTCAATGATGAGGTTGAATCTTTTTGTATTTTTCAAAATTGAGATTGCAGTTGAATTTGTTGGTGTTTTTCTTTGTTGAGGTTGTTATTGAAAATGTTGGAGTATTTCAACGTTGAGGTTGCCGTTGAATTTTTTGGTGTTATCAATTTTTATTTTGTTGAACCTTTTTGTATTTTTAAAAGTTGAGGTTGTTGTTGAATTTGATGGTATTTTTCAATGTTGAGGTTGTTGAATCTGTTGGTGTTTTTCAATGCTGAGGTTGTTGTTAAATTTGTTGGTGTTTTTGAATGTTAAGGTTGTTAAATCTGTTGGTGTTTTTCAAAGTTGAGGTTTTCGTTGAATTTTTTGGTGTTTTTCATTGTTGAGGTTTTTGTTGAATTTGATGGTGATTTTCAATGTTGAGTATGTTGTCGAATTTTTTGGTGTTTTTCATTGTTGCGTTAGTTGTTAAAATTGTTGGAGTTTTTGAATGTTGAGGTTGTTATTGATTTTTTGGGTTTGTTTCATTGTTGAGGTTGTTGTTGAATTTTTTGATGTTTTTCATTGTTGAGGTTGTTGTTGTTGAATAAGTTGGTGTTTTTCAAAGTTGCGGTTGTTGAATTTGTTCGTGTTTTTAAAAATAGAGGTTTTTGATGAATTTTTTGGTTTTATTCATTTTTGAGTTTTTCGTTGAATTTGTTCGTGCTTTTGAATGTTGAGGTTGTTGTTTATATTTTATTGGTGTTTTTCATTGTTGAGGTTGTTGTTGTTGAATTTTTGGATGTTTTTCATTGTTGAGGTTGTTGTTGAATTTGTTGGTGATTTTCAATATTGAGGTTGTTGTTGAACTTGTTGGTGTTTTTCAATGTTGGGGTTGTTGTTGAATTTTTTGGTGTTTTTCATTGTTGAGGTTGTTGTTGAATTTGTTGGTGTTGATTAATGTTGAGGCTGTTGTTGAATGTTTTGGTGTTTTTCATTGTTGAGGTTGTTGTTTTTGAATTTTTGAATGATTTTCATTGTTGAGGTTGTTGTTGAATTTGATGGTGATTTTCAATATTGAGGTTGTTGTTGAATTTGTTGGTGTTTTTCAATGTTCAGGTTGCTGTTGAATTTTTTGTTGTTTTTCATTGTTGAGGTTGTTGTTGTTGAATTTTTTTATGTTTTTCATTGCTGAGGTTGTTGTTGAATTTGTTGGTGATTTTCAATATTGAGGTTGTTGTTGAATTTGTTGGTGTTTTTCAATGTTGGGGTTGTTGTTGAATTTTTTGGTGTTTTTCATTGTTGAGGTTGTTGTGGAATTTGTTGGTGTTGATTAATGTTGAGGTTGTTGTTGAATGTTTTGGTGGTTTTCATTGTTGAGTTGTTGTTTTTGTATTTTTGGATGTTTTTCATTGTTGAGGTTGTTGTTGAAATTGTTGGAGTTTTTCAATGTTGAGGACGTTAAATCTGTTGGTGTTTTTCAAAATTGAGGTTCTGGTTGAATTTTTTGGTGTTTTTCATTGTTGAGGTTTTTGTTGAATTTGATGGTGATTTTCAATGTTGAGTTTGTTGTCGAATTTTTTGGTGCTTTTCATTGTTGTGGTAGTTGTTGAAATTCATGGAGTTTTTCAATGTTGAGGTTTTTATTGCTTGTTTTGGTGTTTTTCATTGTTGAGGTTGTTGTTGAATTTGTTGGTGAGTTTCAATATTGAGGTTGTTGTTGAATTTGTTTTTGTTTTTCAATGTTGGGGTTGCTGTTAAATTTTTTGGTGCTTTTCATTGTTGAGGTTGTTGTTGAATTTGTTGGTGTTGATTAATGTTGAGGTTGTTGTTGAATGTTTTGATGTTTTTCATTGTTGAGGTTGTTGTTTTTGAATTTTTGGATGTTTTTTATTGTTGTGGTTGTTGTTGAATTTGATGGTGATTTTCAATATTGAGGTTGTTGTTGAATTTGTTGGTGTTTTTCAATGTTGGGGTTATTGTTGAATTTTTTGGTGTTTTTCATTGTTGAGGTTGTTGTGGAATTTCTTGGAGTTCTTCAATGTTGAGGTTGGTGAATTTGTTGGTATTTTTGAATGTTGAGGTTGTTGATGAATTTTGTGGTGTCTTTCATTGTTGAGGATTTTGATGAATTTGTTGGTGTTTTCCATTGTTGAGGTTTTTGTTGAATTTGTTGGTGTTTTTGAATGTTGAGGTTGTAGTTAAATTTGTTGGTATTTTTCATTGTTGAGGTTTTTGATGAATTTGTTGGTGGTTTCCATTGTTGAAGTTTTTGTTGAATTTGTTGACGATTTTCATTGCTGAGGTTGTTGTTGAATTTGATGGTGTTTTTGAATGCTGAGGTTGTTGTTGAATTTTTTGGTGTTTTTCATTGTTGAGGTTGTTGTTGAATAAGTTGGTGTTTTTCAAAGTTGCGCTTGTTGAATTTGTTCGTGTTTTTAAAAGTAGAGGTTTTTGATGAATTTTTTGGTGTTATTCATTGTTGAGTTTTCTTTGAATTAGTTCGTGCTTTTGAATGTTGAGGTTGTTGT
Organism: Cetorhinus maximus; assembly: GCF_964194155.1. NCBI lineage: Eukaryota > Metazoa > Chordata > Chondrichthyes > Lamniformes > Cetorhinidae > Cetorhinus > Cetorhinus maximus. The sequence goes on from NW_027596865.1 coordinate 90,327, forward strand.
TTTTATTTTTTTGGTGTTTTTCATTGTTGAGGTTGTTGTTGAATTTTTTGATATTTTTCATTGTTGAGGTTGTTGTTGAATTTTTTGATGTTTTGCATTGCTGAGGTTGCTGTTGAATTTGTTGGTGATTTTCAATGTTGAGGATGTTGTTGAATTTAATGGTGTTATCAATGGTTTTTTTTTAACTTTTTTGGATTTTTTTAAAAATTGAGGATGCACTTGAATTTTTTGGTGCTTGTTATTGCTGAGGTTTTTGTTGAACTTGTTGGTGTTTTTGAATGTTTAGGTTGTTGGTGATCTTTTTAATGTTTTCCATTGTTGAGGTTGTTGTTGTTGAATTTTTTGGTGTTTTTCATTGTTGAGGTTGTTGTTGAATTTTTTGATGTTTTCCATTGCTGAGGTTGTTGCTGAATTTGTTGGTGATTTTCAATGTTGAGTTTGTTGTTGAATTTTTTGGTGTTTTTCATTGTTGCAGTTGTTGTTGAAATTGTTGGAGTTTTTCATTGTTGACGTTGTTGTTGATCTTTTTGTTGTTTTTCATTGTTGAGGTTGTTGTTGGTGAATTTATTGTTGTTTTTCATTGTTGAGGTTGTTGTTGAATTTATTGATGTTTTTCATTGCTGAGGTTGTTGTTGAATTTGTTGGTGTTTTTCAATGTTGAGCTTGTTTCATTTGTTGGTGTATTTGAATGCTGAGGTTGTTGTTGAATTTTTTGATGTTGTTCATTGTTGAGGTTGTTGTTGAATTTGCTGGTGTTTTTCAATGTTGAGGTTGTTGATGAATTTGTTGGTGTTTTTCAATGTTGAGCTTGTTTCATTTGTTGGTGTTTTTGAATACTGAGGTTGTTGTTGAATTTCCTGGTGTTTTTCAATGTTGAGGTTGTTTTTGCATTTCTTGGAGTTTTTCAATATTGAGGTTGTTGTTGAATTTTTTACTGTTATCAAATATTTTTTAAAAACTTTTTTGTGTTTTTCAAAGTTGAGGTTGCAGTTGAATTTGTTGGTGCTTTTCAATGTTGAGGTTGTTGAATTTGTTAATGTTTTTCGAAGTTGAGGTTGTTGTTGAATTTTTTGGTGTTTTTCATTGTTGCGGTTTTTGTTGAACTTGTTGGTGTTATTGAATGTTGAGGTTGTTGTTGAATTTTTTGATGTTTTTCATTGTTGAGTTTGTTGTTGAATTTGCTGGTGTTTTTGAATGTTGAGGTTGTTGTTCAATTTTTTGATGTTTTTCATTGTTCAGGTTGTTGTTGAATTTGTTAGAGAGTTTCAATGTTGAGGATGTTTTTGAATTTATTGGTGTTATCAATGGTTTTATTGAACTTTTTTGTTTTTTTCAAAATTGAGGTTGCAGTTGAATTTGTTGGTCTTTTTGAATGTTGAGCTTTTTGCATTTGTTTGTGTTTTTGAATGTTGAGGTTGTTGTTGAAATATTTTGATATTGTTCATTGTTAAGGTTGTTGTTGAATTAACTGGGGTTTTCACTGTTGAGGTTGTTGTTGACTTTGTTGGTGGTATCAATGTTATCTTTAAAACTTATTTGTATTTTTCAAAGTTGAGGTTGTATTTGAATTTGTTGGTGTTTTCCAAAGTTTAGGTTGTTGTTGAATTTTTTGGAGTTTTTCAATGTTGAGGTTGTTGTTGGATTTGTTGATGTTTATGAATTTTGAGGTTGCTGAATCTGTTGGTGTTTTTCAAAGTTGAGGTTGTTGTTGAATTTTTTGGTGTTTTTCATTGTTGAGATTTTTGTTCAATTTGTTGGTATTTTTGAATGTTGAGGTTGTTGTTGAATTTCTTGATGTTTTTCATTGCGGAAGTTGTTGTTGAATTTGTTGGAGTTTTTCAATGTAGAGGTTTTTGAATTTGTTGGTGTTTTTCAAAGTTGAGGATGTTGTTGAATTTTTTGCTGTTTTTCATTGTTCAGGTTTTTGTTGGATTTATTGGTGCTTTTGAACGTTGAGGTTGTAGAATTTGTTGGTGTTTTTCAAAATGGAGGTTGTCGTTGAATTTATTGGTGGTATCAATGTGTTTTTAAAAACTTTTTTGAATTTTTCTAAGTTGTGGATGCAGTTAAATTTGTTGGTGTTTTTTGAATGTTGAGGTTGTTGTTGAATTTTTTAGGTGTTTTTCATTGTTGAGGTTTGTGTTGAATTTGTTGGTGATTTTCAATGTTGAGGTTGTTGAATTTGTTGGTGTTTTTAATTGTTGCGGTTGTTGTTGAAATTGTTGGTTTTTTCCAATGTTGAGGTTGTTGTTGATCGTTTTGTTATTTTTCATTGTTGAGATTGTTGTTTAATTTTTTTGGTGTTTTTCATTGTTGAGGTTGTTGCTGTTGAATTTTTGGATGTTTCTCATTGCTGAGGTTGCTGTAGAATTTGTTGGTGATTTTCAATGTTGAGGATGTTGTTGAATTTTTGGATGTTTTCATTGTTGAGGTTGTTGTTGAATTTGTTGGTGATTTTCAATGTTGAGGTTGTTGTTGAATTCGTTGGTGTTTTTCAATGTTGGTGTTGTTGTTGAATTTTTTGCTGTTATTCATTGTTGAGGTTGTTGTGGAATTTCTTGGAGTTCTTCATTGTTGAGGTTGTTGAATTTGTTGGTGTTTTTGAATGTTGAGGTTGTTGATGTATTTTTTGGTGTTTTTCATTGTTGAGGATTTTGATGAATTTGTTGGTGGTTTCCATTGTTGAGGTTGTTGTTGCATTTGTTGGTGATTAACAATATTGAGGTTGTAGTTGAATTATTTTGTTCTTTTCAATGTTGAGGTTTTGGAATTGGATCGTGATTTTCAAAGTTGAGGTTGTAGTTGAATATTTTGGTGTTTTTCAATGTTGAGGTTGTTGTTGAATATTTTGGTGTTTTTCAATGTTGAGGTTGTTGTTGAATTTTTTGGTGTATTCAATGTTTTTTTTTGAATCTTTTTGTATTTTTCAAAATTGTGGTTGCAGTTGAATTTGTTGGTGTTTTTCATTGTTGAGGTTGTTATTGAAATTGTTGGAGTTTTTCAATGTTGAGATTGCCGTTGAATTAGTTGCCGTTTTTAAAAGCTGAGGTTGTTGATGAATTTGTTGGTGTATTTGAATGTTGAGGTTGTTAAATCTGTTGGTGTTTTTCAAAATTGAGGTTCTGGTTGAATTTTTTGGTGTTTTTCATTGTTGAGGTTTTTGTTGAATTTGATGGTGATTTTCAATGTTGAGTTTGTTGTCGAAATTTTTGGTGTTTTTCATTGTTGAGGTAGTTGTTGAAATTCTTGGAGTTTTTCAATGTTGAGGTTTTTATTGCTTGTTTTGGTGTTTTTCATTGCTGAGGTTGTTGTTGAATTTTTTGGTGTTATTCATTGTTGAGGTTGTTGTTGAATTTATTGATGTTTTTCATTGCTGTGGTTGTTGTTGAAATTGTTGGTGTTTTTAAATGTTGAGGTTGTTGTTGAATTTTTTGGTTTTTTGCATTGTTGAGGTTGTTGTTAAATTTGATGGAGGTTTTCAATGTTGAGGTTATTGTGAATTTGTTGGTGTTTTTCAATGATGAGGTTGTTGAATTTGTTGGAGTTTTTCAAAGTTGAGAATGTTGTTGATTTTTTTGGTGTTTTTGATCGTTGAGGTTTTGGTTGAATTTGTTGGTGTTTTTGAATGTTGAGGTTGTTGTTTTTATTTTTTGGTGTTATTGAATGTTGAGGTTCTTGTTGAATTTTTTGGTGTTTTTCATTGCTGAGGTTGTTGTTGAATTTTTGATCTTTTTCATTGTTGAGGTTGTTGTTGAATTTTTTTGGTGTTTTTCATTGTTGAGGTTGTTGTTGAATTTATTGATGTTTTTCAGTGCTGTGGTTGTTGTTGAAATTGTTGATGTTTTTGAATGTTGAGGTTGTTCTTGAATTTTTTGGTGTTTTTCATTGTTGAGGTTGTTGCTGAATGTGTTGGAGGTTTTCAATGTTGAGGTTATTTTTGATTTTGTGGTCTTTTTCAATGATGAGGTTGAATCTTTTTGTATTTTTCAAAATTGAGATTGCAGTTGAATTTGTTGGTGTTTTTCTTTGTTGAGGTTGTTATTGAAAATGTTGGAGTATTTCAACGTTGAGGTTGCCGTTGAATTTTTTGGTGTTATCAATTTTTATTTTGTTGAACCTTTTTGTATTTTTAAAAGTTGAGGTTGTTGTTGAATTTGATGGTATTTTTCAATGTTGAGGTTGTTGAATCTGTTGGTGTTTTTCAATGCTGAGGTTGTTGTTAAATTTGTTGGTGTTTTTGAATGTTAAGGTTGTTAAATCTGTTGGTGTTTTTCAAAGTTGAGGTTTTCGTTGAATTTTTTGGTGTTTTTCATTGTTGAGGTTTTTGTTGAATTTGATGGTGATTTTCAATGTTGAGTATGTTGTCGAATTTTTTGGTGTTTTTCATTGTTGCGTTAGTTGTTAAAATTGTTGGAGTTTTTGAATGTTGAGGTTGTTATTGATTTTTTGGGTTTGTTTCATTGTTGAGGTTGTTGTTGAATTTTTTGATGTTTTTCATTGTTGAGGTTGTTGTTGAATTTTTTGACGATTTTCATTGCTGAGGTTGTTGTTGAATTTGATGGTGTTTTTGAATGCTGAGGTTGTTGTTGAATTTTTTGTTGTTTTTCATTGTTGAGGTTGTTGTTGAATAAGTTGGTGTTTTTCAAAGTTGCGGTTGTTGAATTTGTTCGTGTTTTTAAAAGTAGAGGTTTTTGATGAATTTTTTGGTTTTATTCATTTTAGAGTTTTTCGTTGAATTTGTTCGTGCTTTTGAATGTTGAGGTTTTTGTTTATATTTTATTGGTGTTTTTCATTGTTGAGGTTGTTGTTGTTGAATTTTTGGATGTTTTTCATTGTTGAGGTTGTTGTTGAATTTGTTGGTGATTTTCAATATTGAGGTTGTTGTTGAACTTGTTGGTGTTTTTCAATGTTGGGGTTGTTGTTGAATTTTTTGGTGTTTTTCATTGTTGAGGTTGTTGTTGAATTTGTTGGTGTTGATTAATGTTGAGGCTGTTGTTGAATGTTTTGGTGTTTTTCATTGTTGAGGTTGTTGTTTTTGAATTTTTGAATGATTTTCATTGTTGAGGTTGTTGTTGAATTTGATGGTGATTTTCAATATTGAGGTTGTTGTTGAATTTGTTGGTGTTTTTCAATGTTCAGGTTGCTGTTGAATTTTTTGTTGTTTTTCATTGTTGAGGTTGTTGTTGTTGAATTTTTTTATGTTTTTCATTGCTGAGGTTGTTGTTGAATTTGCTGGTGATTTTCAATATTGAGGTTGTTGTTGAACTTGTTGGTGTTTTTCAATGTTGGGGTTGTTGTTGAATTTTTTGGTGTTTTTCATTGTTGAGGTTGTTGTTGAATTTGTTGGTGTTGATTAATGTTGAGGCTGTTGTTGAATGTTTTGGTGTTTTTCATTGTTGAGGTTGTTGTTTTTGAATTTTTGAATGATTTTCATTGTTGAGGTTGTTGTTGAATTTGATGGTGATTTTCAATATTGAGGTTGTTGCTGAATTTGTTGGTGTTTTTCAATGTTCAGGTTGCTGTTGAATTTTTTGTTGTTTTTCATTGTTGAGGTTGTTGTTGTTGAATTTTTTTATGTTTTTCATTGCTGAGGTTGTTGTTGAATTTGTTGGTGATTTTCAATATTGAGGTTGTTGTTGAATTTGTTGGTGTTTTTCAATGTTGGGGTTGTTGTTGAATTTTTTGGTGTTTTTCATTGTTGAGGTTGTTGTGGAATTTGTTGGTGTTGATTAATGTTGAGGTTGTTGTTGAATGTTTTGGTGGTTTTCATTGTTGAGGTTGTTGTTTTTGTATTTTTGGATGTTTTTCATTGTTGAGGTTGTTGTTGAAATTGTTGGAGTTTTTCAATGTTGAGGACGTTAAATCTGTTGGTGTTTTTCAAAATTGAGGTTCTGGTTGAATTCTTTGGTGTTTTTCATTGTTGAGGTTTTTGTTGAATTTGATGGTGATTTTCAATGTTGAGTTTGTTGTCGAATTTTTTGGTGCTTTTCATTGTTGTGGTAGTTGTTGAAATTCATGGAGTTTTTCAATGTTGAGGTTTTTATTGCTTGTTTTGGTGTTTTTCATTGTTGAGGTTGTTGTTGAATTTGTTGGTGAGTTTCAATATTGAGGTTGTTGTTGAATTTGTTTTTGTTTTTCAATGTTGGGGTTGCTGTTAAATTTTTTGGTGCTTTTCATTGTTGAGGTTGTTGTTGAATTTGTTGGTGTTGATTAATGTTGAGGTTGTTGTTGAATGTTTTGATGTTTTTCATTGTTGAGGTTGTTGTTTTTGAATTTTTGGATGTTTTTTATTGTTGTTGTTGTTGTTGAATTTGATGGTGATTTTCAATATTGAGGTTGTTGTTGAATTTGTTGGTGTTTTTCAATGTTGGGGTTATTGTTGAATTTTTTGGTGTTTTTCATTGTTGAGGTTGTTGTGGAATTTCTTGGAGTTCTTCAATGTTGAGGTTGGTGAATTTGTTGGTATTTTTGAATGTTGAGGTTGTTGATGAATTTTGTGGTGTCTTTCATTGTTGAGGATTTTGATGAATTTGTTGGTGTTTTCCATTGTTGAGGTTTTTGTTGAATTTGTTGGTGTTTTTGAATGTTGAGGTTGTAGTTAAATTTGTTGGTATTTTTCATTGTTGAGGTTTTTGATGAATTTGTTGGTGGTTTCCATTGTTGAAGTTTTTGTTGAATTTGTTGGCGATTTTCATTGCTGAGGTTGTTGTTGAATTTGATGGTGTTTTTGAATGCTGAGGTTGTTGTTGAATTTTTTGGTGTTTTTCATTGTTGAGGTTGTTGTTGAATAAGTTGGTGTTTTTCAAAGTTGCGCTTGTTGAATTTGTTCGTGTTTTTAAAAGTAGAGGTTTTTGATGAATTTTTTGGTGTTATTCATTGTTGAGTTTTCTTTGAATTTGTTCGTGCTTTTGAATGTTGAGGTTGTTGTTTTTATTTTTTTGGTGTTTTTCATTGTTGAGGTTGTTGTTGTTGAATTATTGGATGTTTTTCATTGTTGAGGTTGTTGTTGAATTTGTTGGTGATTTTCAATATTGAGGTTGTTGTTGAACTTGTTGGTGTTTTTCAATGTTGGGGCTGTTGTTGAATTTGTTGGTGTTGATTAATGTTGAGGTTGTTGTTGAATGTTTTGGTGTTTTTCATTCTTGAGGTTGTTGTTTTTGAATTTTTGAATGATTTTCATTGTTGAGGTTGTTGTTGAATTTGATGGTGATTTTCAATATTGAGGTTGTTGTTGAATTTGTTGGTGTTTTTCAATGTTGAGGTTGTTGTTGAATTTTTTGTTGTTTTTCATTGTTGAGGTTGTTGTTGTTGAATTTTTTCATGTTTTTCATTGTTGAGGTTGTTGTTGAATTTTTTTCAGATTTTCATATTGAGGTTGTTGTTGAATTTGTTGGTGTTTTTCAATGTTGGGGTTATTGTTGAATTTTTTGGCGTTTTTCATTGTTGAGGTTGTTGTGGAATTTCTTGGAGTTCCTCAATGTTGAGGTTGTTGAATTTGTTGGTATTTTTGAATGTTGAGGTTGTTGATGAATTTTGTGGTGTTTTTCATTGTTGAGGATTTTGATGAATTTGTTGGTGTTTTCCATTGTTGAGGTTTTTGTTGAATTTGTTGGTGTTTTTGAATGTTGAGGTTGTAGTTGAATTTGTTGGTATTTTTCATTGTTGAGGTTTTTTATGAATTTGTTGGTGGTTTCCATTGTTGAAGTTTTTGTTGAATTTGTTGGTGATTAACAATATTGAGGTTGTAGTTGAATTTTTTGGTGCTTTTCAATGTTGAGGTTTTGGAATTGGATCGTGTTTTACAAAGTTGAGGTTGTTTTTGAATAATTTGGCGTTTTTCAATGTTGAGGTTGTTGTTGAATTTTTTGGTGTATTCAATGTTTTTTTTTTAATCTTTTTGTATTTTTCAAAATTGAGGTTGCAGTTGAATTTGTTGGTGTTTTTCATTGTTGAGGTTGTTGTTGAAATTGTTGGAGTTTTTCAATTTTGAGGTTGCCGTTGAATTTGTTGGTGTTTTTCAAAGCTGTGGTTGTTGTTGAATTTGTTGATGTATTTGAATGTTGAGGTTGTTAAATCTGTTGGTGTTTTTCAAAATTGAGGTTGTTGTTGAATTTTTTGGTGTTATCATTGTTGAGGTTTTTGTTGAATTTGATGTTGATTTTCAATGTTGAGTTTGTTGTCGAATTTGTTGGTGTTTTTCATTGTTGAGGTTGTTGTTGAAATTGTTGGAGTTTTTCAATTTTGAGGTTGCCGTTGAATTTGTTGGTGTTTTTCAAAGCTGTGGTTGTTGTTGAATTTGTTGATGTATTTGAATGTTGAGGTTGTTAAATCTGTTGGTGTTTTTCAAAATTGAGGTTGTTGTTGAATTTTTTTGTGTTATCATTGTTGAGGTTTTTGTTGAATTTGATGGTGATTTTCAATGTTGAGTTTGTTGTCGAATTTTTTGGTGTTTTTCATTGTTGTGGTAGTTGTTGAAATTCTTGGAGTTTTTCAATGTTGAGGTTTTTATTGATATTTTTGGTGTTTTTCATTGTTGAGGTTTTTGTTGAATTTATTGATGTTTTTCATTGCTGTGGTTGTTGTTGAAATTGTTGGTGTTTTTGAATGTTGAGGTTGTTGTTGAATTTTTTGGTGTTTTTCATTGTTGAGGATTTTGAAGAATTTGTTGGTGTTTTCCATTGTTTAGGTTTTTGTTGAATTTGTTGGTGTTTTTGAATGTTGAGGTTGTAGTTGAATTTGTTGGTATTTTTCATTTTTGAGGTTTTTCATGAATTTGTGGTTTCCATTGTTGAGATTTTTGTTGAATTTGTTGGTAATTAACAATATTGAGGTTGTAGTTGAATATTTTGGTGCTTTTCAATGTTGAGGTTTTGGAATTGGATCGTGTTTTTCAAAGTTGAGGTTGTTTTTGAATATTTTGTTGTTTTTGAATGCTGAGGTTGTTGTTGAATTTTTGGTGTTTTTCATTGTTGAGGTTGTTGTTGTATAAGTTGGTGTTTTTCAATGTTGAGGTTGTTGAATTTGTTGGTGTTTTTCAAAGTAGAGGTTTTTAATGAATTTTTTGGTGTTTTTCATTGTTGAGGTTTTCGTTGAATTTGTTGGTGTTTTTGTATGTTGAGGTTGTTGTTTTTATTTTTCGGTGTTCTTCATTGTTTAGGTTTTTGTTGTATTTGTTAGAGATTTTCAATGTTGAGGTTGTTGTTGAATTTGTTGGTGTTTTTAATTGTTGAGGTTGTTGTTGAATTTGTTGGTGATTTTCAATATTGAGGTTGTTGCTGAATTTTTTGGTGTTTTTAATTGTTGAGGTTGTTGTTGAATTTGTTGGTGATTTTCAATATTGAGGTTGTTGTTGAATTTGTTGGTGTTTTTCAATGTTGGGTTTGTTGTTGAATTTTTTGGTGTTTTTCATTGTAGAGGTTGTTGTTGTATTTTTTGATGTTGATTAATGTTGAGGTTGTTGTTGAACGTTTTGGTGTTTTTCATTGTTGAGGTTGTTGTTTTTGAATTTTTGGATGTTTTTCATTGTTGAGGTTGTTGTTGAATTTGATGATGATTTTCAATAATGAGGTTGTTGTTCTATTTGTTGGTGTTTTTCAATGTTGAGGTTGTTGTTGAATTTTTTGGTGTTTTTCATTGTTGAGGTTGTTGTTGTTGTATTTTTTCATGTTTTTCATTGTTGAGGTTGTTGTTGAATTTGTTGGTGATTTTCAATATTGAAGTTGTTGTTGAATGTTTTGGTGTTTTTCATTGCTGAGGTTGTTGTTGAATTTGATGCTGATTTTCAATATTGAGGTTGTTGTTGAATTTGTTGGTGTTGTTCAATGTTGAGGTTGTTGTTGAATTTTTTGGTGTTTTTGAATGTTGAGGTTGTTGTTGTTGAATTTTTTCATGTTTTTCATTGTTGAGGTTGTTGTTGAATTTGTTGGTGTTTTTGAATGTTGGGGTTGTTGTTGAATTTTTTGGTGTTTTTCATTGTTGAGGTTGTTGTGGAATTTCTTGGAGTTCTTCAATGTTGAGGTTGTTGAATTTGTTGGTATTTTTGAATGTTGAGGTTGTTGATGAATTTTTTGGTGTTTTTCATGTTTGAGGTTTTTGATGAATTTGTTGGTGTTTTCCATTGTTGTGGTTTTTGTTGAATTTATTGATGTTCTTGAATGTTGAGGTTGTAGTTGAATTTGATGGTGTTTTTCATTGTTGAGGTTTTTCATGAATTTGTTGGTTTTTTCCATTGTTGAGTTTGTTATTCAAATTGTTGGAGTTTTTGAATGTTGAGGTTGTAGTTGAATTTTTTGGTGTTTTTCATTGTTGAGGTTGTTGTTGAATTTGTTTTAGTTTTTCAATGTTGAAGTTGTTGCTGAATTTGTTCGTGTTTTTCAATGTTGAGGTTGTTGTATTTGTTGCTGTTTTTCAAAGTTGAGTTTGTTGTTGAATTTTTTGGTGTTTTTCATTGTTGAGGTTTTGCCAGTATTTGTTAGTGTTTTTGAATGTTGAGGTTGTTGTATTTATTTTTTGGTGTTTTTGAATGTTGAGGTTGTTGTTGAATTTTTTGATGTTTTTCATTGTTGAGGATGTTGTTGAATTTTTTGATGTTAATCATTGCTGAGGTTGTTGTTGAAATTGTTGGTGTTTTTGAATGTTGAGGTTGTTGTTGAATTTTTTGGTGTTTTTCATTGTTGTGGCTGTTGTTGAATTTGTTGGAGTTTTTAAATGTTGAGGTTTTTATTGATTTTTTGTGTTTGTTTCATTGTTGAGGTTGTTGTTGAATTTTTCGGTGTTTTTCATTGTTGAGGTTGTTGTTGAATTTGTTTTAGTTTTTCAATGTTGAGGTTGTTGTTGAATTTGTTCGTGTTTTTCAATGTTGAGTTTGTTGTATTTGTTGCTGTTTTTCAAAGTTGAGTTTGTTGTTGAATTTTTTGGTGTTTTTCATTGTTGAGGTTTTGCCAGTATTTGTTAGTGTTTTTGAATGTTGAGGTTGTTGTATTTATTTTTTGGTGTTTTTGAATGTTGAGGTTGTTGTTGAATTTTTTGATGCTTTTCATTGTTGAGGATGTTGTTGAATTTTTTGATGTTAATCATTGCTGAGGTTGTTGTTGAAATTGTTGGTGTTTTTGAATGTTGAGGTTGTTGTTGAATTTTTTGGTGCTTTTCATTGTTGTGGCTGTTGTTGAATTTGTTGGAGTTTTTAAATGTTGAGGTTTTTATTGATTTTTTGTATTTGTTTCATTGTTGAGGTTGTTGTTGAATTTTTCGGTGTTTTTCGTTGTGGAGGTTGTTGTTGAATTTATTGACGATTTTCATTGCTGAGGTTGTTGTTGAATTTGATGGTGTTTTTGAATGCTGAGGTTGTTGTTGAATTTTTTGGTGTTTTTCATTGTTGAGGTTGTCGTTGAAATTGTTGGAGGTTTTCAATGTTGAGGTTATTGTTGAATTTGTTGGTGTTTTTCAATTATGTGGTTGTTGAAGTTGGTGTTTTTCAATGTTGAGATTGTTGAATTTGTTGGTGATTTTCAAAGTAGAGGTTTTTGATGAATTTTTTGGTGTTTTTCATTTTTGAGGTTTTCGTTGAATTTGTTGGTGTTTTTGAATGTTGAGGTTGTAGTTTTTATTTTTCGGTGTTTTTCATTGTTGAGGTTTTTGTTGAATTTGTTGGAGATTTTCAATGTTGAGGTTGTTGTTGAATTTGTTGGTGATTTTCAATTTTGGAGTTGTTGTTGAATTTTTTGGTGTTTTTCATTGTTGAAGTTGTTGTGGAATTTCTTGGAGTTCTTCAATGTTGAGGTTGTTGAATTTGTTGGAGTTTTTGAATGTTGAGGTTGTTAATGATTTTTTTGGTGTTTTTCATTGTTGAGGATTTTGATGAATTTGTTGGTGTTTTCCATTGTTGAGGTTTTTGTTGCATTTGTTGGTGTTTTTGAATGTTGAGGTTGTATTTGAATTTGTTGGTATTTTTCATTGTTGAGATTTTTGATGAATTTGTTGGTGGTTTCCATTGTTGAGCTTTTTGTTGAATTTGTTGGTGATTAACAATATTGAGGTTGTATTTGAATTTATTTGTGCTTTTCAATGTTGAGGTTTTGGAATTGGATCGTGTTTTTCAAAGTTGAGGTTGTTTTTGAATATTTTGGTATTTTTCAATGTTGAGGTTGTTGTTGAATTTTTTGGTGTATTCAATGTTTTTTTTAATCTTTTTGTATTTCTCAAAATTGAGGTTGCAGTTGAATTTGTTGGTGTCTTTCATTGTTGAGGTTGTTAATGAAATTGTTGGAGTTTTTCAATTTTTAGGTTGCCGTTGAATTTGTTGGTGTTTTTCAAAGCTGTGGTTGTTGTTGAATTTGTTGATGCATTTGAATGTTGAGGTTGTTAAATCTGTTGGTGTTTTTCAAAATTGAGGTTGTTGTTTAATTTTTTGGTGTTTTCATTGTTGAGGCTTTTGTTGAATTTGATGGTGATTTTCAATGTTGAGTTTGTTGTCGAATTTGTTGGTGTTATTCATTGTTGTGGTAGTTGTTGAAATTCTTGGAGTTTTTCAATTTTGAGGTTTTTATTGATTTTTTTGCACTTTTTCATCGTTGAGGTTGTTGTTGAATTTTGTTGGTGTTTTTCATTGTTTAGGATGTTGTTGAACTTTTTGATGTTTTTCATTATTGGGGTTGTTGTTGAAATTGTTGGTGTTTTTGAATGTTGGGGTTGTTGTTGAATTTTTTGGTGTTTTTCAATGTTGAGGTTGTTGTTGAATTTGTTGGTGATTTTCAATGTTGAGGTTCTTGTACTTATTTTTTGGTGTTTTTGAATGTTGAGGTTGTTGTTGAATTTTATGGAGTATTTCATTGTTGAGGTTGTTGTTTAATTTTTTCGTGTTTTTCAATGTTGAGGTGTTTACTGATTTTTATTTGTGGTTTTCATTGTTGCGGTTGTTGTTGAAATTTTTTGGTGTTTTTCATTGCTGAGGATGTTGTTGAATTTTTTGATGTTAATCATTGCGGAGGTTGTTGTTGAAATTGCTGGTGTTTTTGAATGTTGAGGTTGTTATTGATTTTTGGGTTTGTTTCATTGTTGAGGTTGTTGTTGAATTTTTTGGCGTTTTTCATTGTTGAGGTTGTTTTTGAATTTTTTGACGATTTTCATTGCTGAGGTTGTTGTTGAATTTGATGGTGTTTTTGAATGCTGAGGTTGTTGTTGAATTTTTTGGTGTTTTTCATTGTTGAGGTTGTTGTTGAATAATTTGTTGCTTTTCAATGTTGAGGTTGTTGAATTTGTTGGTGTTTTTCAAAGTAGAGGTTTTTGATGAATTTTTTGGTGTTTTCATTTTTGAGGTTTTTGTTGAATTTGTTGCAGATTTTCAATGTTGAGGTTGTTGTTGAATTTGTTGGTGTTTTTTAATGTTGAGGTTGTTGAATTTGTTGGTATTTTTCAAAGATGAGTTTGCTGTTAAATTTTTTGGTGTTTTTCATTGTTGAGGTTGTGGTTGTTGAATTTTTGGATGTTTTTCATTGTTGAGGTTGTTGTTGAATTTGTTGGTGATTTTCAATGTTGGGGTTGTTGTTGAATTTTTTGGTGTTTTTCATTGTTGAGGTTTTTGTTGAATTTGTTGGTGTTGATTAATGTTGAGGTTGTTGTTGAATGTTTTGGTGTTTTTCATTGTTGAGGTTGTTGTTTTTGAATTTTTGGATGTTTTTCATTGTTGAGGTTGTTGTTGAATTTGATGGTGATTTTCAATATTGAGGTTGTTGTTGAATTTGTTGGTGTTTTTCAATGTTGAGGTTGTTGTTGAATTTTTTGGTGTTTTTCATTGTTGAGGTTGTTGTTGTTGAATTTTTTCATGTTTCTCATTGTTGAGGTTGTTGTTGAATTTCTTGGTGATTTTCAATATTGAGGTTGTTGTTGAATTTTTTGGTGTTTTTCATTGTTGAGGTTGTTGTGGAATTTGTTGGTGTTGATTAATGTTAAGGTTGTTGTTGAATGTTTTGGTGTTTTTCATTGTTTAGGTTGTTGTTTTTGAATTTTTGGATGTTTTTCATTGTTGAGGTTGTTGTTGAATTTGATGGTGATTTTAAATATTGAGGTTGTTGTTGAATTTGTTGGTGTTTTTCAATGTTGAGGTTGTTGTTGAATTTATTGGTGCTTTTCATTGTTGAGGTTGTTGCTGTTGAATTTTTTCATGTTTTTCATTGTTGAGGTTGTTGTTGAATTTGTTGGTGTTTTTCAATTTTGGGGTTGTTGTTGAATTTTTTGGTGTTTTTCGTGTGTTGAGGTTGTTGTTGAATTGGTTGGTGTTTTTCAAATTTGAGGTTGTTGTTGAATTTTTTGGTGTTTTTCATTGTTGAGGTTTTGGTTGAATTTGTTGGTGTTTTTGAATGTTGAGGTTGTAGTTGAATTTGTTGGTGATTAACAATATTGAGGTTGTAGTTGAATTTTTCGGTGCTTTTCAATGTTGAGGTTTTGGAATTGGATCGTGCTTTTCAAAGTTGAGGTTGTTGTTGAATATTTTGGTGTTTTTCAATGTTGCGGTTGTTGATGAATTTTTTGATGTATTCAATGTTTTTTTTTGAATCTTTTTGTATTTTTCAAAATTGTGGTTGCAGTTGAATTTGTTGGTGTTTTTCAATGTTGAGTTTGTTATTCAAATTGTTGGAGTTTTTGAATGTTGAGGTTGCAGTTGAATTTGTTGGTGTTTTTCAAAGCTGAGGTTGTTGTTGAATTTGTTGGTGTATTTGAATGTTGAGGTTGTGAAATCTGTTGGTGTTTTTCAAAATTGAGGTTGTTGATGAATTTTATTGGTGTTTTTCATTGTTGAGGTTTTTGTTGAATTTGATGGTGATTTTCAATATTGAGTTTATTTTCGAATTTTTTGGTGTTTTTCATTGTTGTGGTAATTGTTGAAATTGATGGAGTTATTCAATGTTGAGGTTTTTATTGATTTTTTTTCCTATTTTTCATTGTTGAGGTTGTTGTTGAATTTTTTTGGTGTTTTTCATTGTGGAGGATGTTGTTGAATTTTTTGATGTTTTTCATTATTGAGGTTGTTGTTGTAATTGTTGGTGTTTTTGAATGTTGAGGTTGTTGTTGAATTTTTTGGTGTTTTTCATTGTTGAGGTTGTCGTTGAATTTGTTGGAGTTTCTCAATGTTGAGGTTGTTGTTGAATTTGTTGGTGTTTTTCAATGTGGAGGTTGTTGTATTTGTTGCTGTTTTTCAAAGTTGAGTTTGTTGTTGAATTTTTTGGTGTTTTTCATTGTTGAGGTTTTGCCAGTATTTGTTGGCGTTTTTGAATGTTGAGGTTGTTGTATTTATTTTTTGGTGTTTTTGAATGTTGAGGTTGTTGTTGAATTTTTTGGTGTTTTTCATTTTTGAGGTTGTTGTGGAATTTTTTGGTGTTTTTCAATGTTGAGGTGTTTATTGATTTTTATTTGTGTTTTTCATTGTTGAGGTTGTTGTTGAATTTTATTGGTGTTTTTCATTGTTGAGGATGTTGTTGAATTTTTTGATGTTAATCATTGCTGAGGTTGATGTTGAAATTGTTGGTGTTTGTGAATGTTGAGGTTGTTGTTGAATTTTTTGGTGCTTTTCATTGTTGAGGTTGTTGTTGAATTTGTTGGAGTTTTTCAATGTTGAGGTTGTTGTTGAATTTGTTAGCGTTTTTCAATGTTGAGGTTGTTGAATTTGTTGGAGTTTTTGAATGTTGAGGTTGTTATTGATTTTTTTGGTGTTTTTCATTGTTGAGGATTTTGATGAATTTGTTGGTGTTTTCCATTGTTGAGGATTTTGTTGAATTTGTTGGTGTTTTTGAATGTTGAGGTTGTAGTTGAATTTTTTTGGTGTTTTTCATTGTTGAGGATGTTGTTGAATTTTTTGATGTTTTTCATTATTGAGGTTGTTGTTGAAATTTTTTGTGTTTTTGAATGTTGAGTTTGTTGTTGAATTTTTGGCCGTTTTTCATTGTTGAGGAAGTTGTTGAATTTGTTGGCGTTTTTCAATGTTGAGTTTGTTGGATTTGTTGGTGTTTTTCAAATTTGAGGTTGTTGTTGAATTTTTTGGTGTTTTTCATTGTTGAGGTTTTGGTTGAATTTGTTGGTGTTTTTGAATGTTGAGGTTGTACTTGAATTTGTTGATGATTAACAATATTGAGGTTGTAGTTGAATTTTTCGGTGCTTTTCAATGTTGAGGTTTTGGAATTGGATCGTGCTTTTCAAAGTTGAGGTTGTTGTTGAATAGTTTGGTGTTTTTCAATGTTGCGGTTGTTGATGAATTTTGTGATGTATTCAATGTTTTTTTTTTAATCTTTTTGTATTTTTCAAAATTGTGGTTGAAGTTGAATTTGTTGGTGTTTTTCAAAGTTGAGTTTGTTATTCAAATTGTTGGAGTTTTTGAATGTTGAGGTTGCAGTTGAATTTGTTGGTGTTTTTCAAAGCTGAGGTTGTTGTGGAATTTGTTGGTGTATTTGAATGTTGAGGTTGTGAAATCTGTTGTTTTTTTTCAAAATTGAGGTTGTTGATGAATTTTATTGGTGTTTTTCATTGTTGAGGTTTTTGTTGAATTTGATGGTGATTTTCAATATTGAGTTTATTTTCGAATTTTTTGGTGTTTTTCATTGTTGTGGTAATTGTTGAAATTCTTGGAGTTATTCAATGTTGAGGTTTTTATTGATTTTTTTCCTATTTTTCATTGTTGAGGTTGTTGTTGAATTTTTTTGGTGTTTTTCATTGTTGAGGATGTTGTTGAATTTTTTGATGTTTTTCATTGTTGAGGTTGTCGTTGAATTTGTTGGAGTTTTTCAATGTTGAGGTTGTTGTTGAATTTGTTAGCGTTTTTCAATGTTGAGGTTGTTGAATTTGCTGGTGATTTTCACAGTTGAGGTTGTTGTTGAATATTTTGGTGTTTTTCATTGTTGAGGTTTTTGTGGAGTTTTTTGGTGTTTTTCAATGTTGAGGTGATTATTGATTTTTATTGGTGTTTTTCATTGTTGAGGTTGTTGTTGAATTTTTTGGTGATTTTCATTGTTGAGGATGTTGTTGAATTTTTTGGTGTTATTCATTGCTGAGGTTGTTGTTGAAATTGTTGGTGTTTTTGAATGTTGAGGTTGTTGTTGAATTTTTTCGTGCTTTTCATTGTTGAGGATTTTGATGAATTTGTTGGTGTTATCCATTGTTGTGGTTTTTGTTGAATTTGTTGGAGTTTTTCAATGTTGAGGTTGTTGTTGAATTTGTTGGCGTTTTTCAATGTTGAGTTTGTTGAATTTGTTGGTGTTTTTCAAATTTGAGGTTGTTGTTGAATTTTTTGGTGTTTTTCATTGCTGAGGTTTTGGTTGAATTTGTTGGTCTTTTTGAATGTTGAGGTTGTAGTTGAATTTGTTGGTGATTAACAATATTGAGGTTGTAGTTGAAGTTTTCGGTGCTTTTCAATGTTGAGGTTTTGGAATTGGATCGTGCTTTTGAAAGTTGAGGTTGTTGTTTAATATTTTGGTGTTTTTCAATGTTGCGGTTGTTGTTGAATTTTTTGTTGTATTCAATGTTTTTTTTTGAATCTTTTTGTATTTTTCAAAATTGTGGTTGCAGTTGAATTTGTTGGTGTTTTTCATTGTTGAGTTTGTTATTCAAATTGTTGGAGTTTTTGAATGATGAGGTTGCAGTTGAATTTGTTGGTGTTTTTCAAAGCTGAGGTTGTTGTTGAATTTGTTGGTGTATTTGAATGTTGAGGTTGTGAAATCTGTTGGTGTTTTTCAAAATTGTGATTGTTGATGAATTTTATTGGTGTTTTTCATTGTTGAGGTTTTTGTTGAATTTGTTGGTGATTTTCAATATTGAGTTTGTTTTCGAATTTTTTGGTGTTTTTCATTGTTGTGGTAATTGTTGAAATTCTTGGAGTTATTCAATGTTGAGGTTTTTATTGATTTTTTTCCTATTTTTCAATGTTGAGGTTGTTGAATTTATTTGGTGTTTTTCATTGTTGAGGATGTTGTTGAATTTTTTCATGTTTTTCATTATTGTGGTTATTGTTGAAATTGTTGGTGTATTTGAATGTTGAGGTTGTTGTTGAATTTTTTGGCGTTTTTCATTGTTGAGGTTGTTGTTGAATTTGTTGGAGTTTTTCAATGTTGAGGTTGTTGTTGAATTTGTTAGCGTTTTTCAATGTTGAGGTTGTTGAATTTGCTGGTGATTTTCACAGTTGAGGTTGTTGTTGAATATTTTGGTGTTTTTCATTGTTGAGGTTTTTGTGGAGTTTTTTGGTGTTTTTCAATGTTGAGGTGATTATTGATTTTTATTGGTGTTTTTCATTGTTGAGGTTGTTGTTGAATCTTTTGGTGATTTTCATTGTTGAGGATGTTGTTGAATTTTTTGGTGTTATTCATTGCTGAGGTTGTTGTTGAAATTGTTGGTGTTTTTGAATGTTGAGGTTGTTGTTGAATTTTTTCGTGCTTTTCATTGTTGAGGTTTTTGATGAATTTGTTGGTGTTATCCATTGTTGTGGTTTTTGTTGAATTTGTTGGAGTTTTTCAATGTTGAGGTTGTTGTTGAATTTGTTGGCGTTTTTCAATGTTGAGTTTGTTGAATTTGTTGGTGTTTTTCAAATTTGAGGTTGTTGTTGAATTTTTTGGTGTTTTTCATTGTTGAGGTTTTGGTTGAATTTGTTGGTCTTTTTGAATGTTGAGGTTGTAGTTGAATTTGTTGGTGATTAACAATATTGAGGTTGTAGTTGAAGTTTTCGGTGCTTTTCAATGTTGAGGTTTTGGAATTGGATCGTGCTTTTGAAAGTTGAGGTTGTTGTTTAATATTTTGGTGTTTTTCAATGTTGCGGTTGTTGTTGAATTTTTTGTTGTATTCAATGTTTTTTTTTGAATCTTTTTGTATTTTTCAAAATTGTGGTTGCAGTTGAATTTGTTGGTGTTTTTCATTGTTGAGTTTGTTATTCAAATTGTTGGAGTTTTTGAATGATGAGGTTGCAGTTGAATTTGTTGGTGTTTTTCAAAGCTGAGGTTGTTGTTGAATTTGTTGGTGTATTTGAATGTTGAGGTTGTGAAATCTGTTGGTGTCTTTCAAAATTGAGGTTGTTGATGAATTTTATTGGTGTTTTTCATTGTTGAGGTTTTTGTTGAATTTGTTGGTGATTTTCAATATTGAGTTTGTTTTCGAATTTTTTGGTGTTTTTCATTGTTGTGGTAATTGTTGAAATTCTTGGAGTTATGCAATGTTGAGGTTTTTATTGATTTTTTTCCTATTTTTCAATGTTGTGGTTGTTGTTGAATTTATTTGGTGTTTTTCATTGTTGAGGATGTTGTTGAATTTTTTCATGTTTTTCATTATTGAGGTTGTTGTTGAAATTGTTGGTGTATTTGAATGTTGAGGTTGTTGTTGAATTTTTTGGCGTTTTTCATTGTTGAGGAAGTTGTTGAATTTGTTGGAGTTTTTCAATGTTGAGGTTATTGTTGTATTTGTTGACGTTTTTCAATGTTGAGTTTGTCGAATTTGTTGGTGTTTTTCAAATTTGAGGTTATTGTTGAATTTTTTGTTGTTTTTCATTGTTGAGGTTTTGGTTGAATTTGTTGGTGTTTTTGAATTTTGAGGTTGTTGTTTTTATTTTTTGGTGTTTTTGAATGTTAAGGTTTTTGTTGAATTTTTTTGGTGTTTTTCATTGTTGAGGTTGTTGTTGAATTTTTTGATGTTTTTCATTGTTGAGGTTGTTGTTGAATTTGTTGGTGTTTTTGAATGTTGAGGTTGTTGTTGAATTTTTTGGTGTTTTTCATTGTTGAGGTTGTTGTTGAATTTGTAGGATTTTTTCAATGTTGAGGTTGTTGTTGAATTTGTTGGTGTTTTTCAATGTGGAGGTTGATGTATTTGTTGCTGTTTTTCAAAGTTGAGTTTGTTGTTGAATTTTTTGGTGTTTTTCATTGTTGAGGTTTTGCCAGTATTTGTTGGTGTTTTTGAATGTTGAGGTATTTGTATTTATTTTTTGGTGTTTTTGAATGTTGAGGTTGTTGTTGAATTTTTTGGTGTTTTTCATTGTGGAGGTTGTTGTGGAATTTTTTGGTGCTTTTCAATGTTGAGGTGTTTATTGATTTTTATTTGTCTTTTTCATTGTTGAGGTTGTTGTTGAATTTTTTTGATGTTTTTCATTGTTGAGGATGTTGTTGAATTTTTTGATGTTAATCATTGCTGAGGTTGTTGTTGAAATTATTGGTGTTTTTGAATGTTGAGGTTGTTGTTGAATTTTTTGGTGCTTTTCATTGTTGAGGTTGTTGTCGAATTTGTTGGAGTTTTTCAATGTTGAGGTTGTTGTTGAATTTGTTAGCGTTTTTCAATGTTGAGGTTGTTGAATTTGCTGGTGATTTTCACAGTTGAGGTTGTTGTTGAATTTTTTGGTGTTTTTCATTGTTGAGGTTTTTGCGGAATTTTTTGGTGTTTTTCAATGTTGAGGTGTTTATTGATTTTGATTGGTGTTTTTCATTGTTGAGGTTGTTGTTGAATTTTTTTTGGTGTTTTTCATTGTTGAGGATGTTGTTGAATTTTTTGATGTTATTCATTGCTGAGGTTGTTGTTGAAATTGTTGGTGTTTTTGAATGTTGAGGTTGTTGTTGAATTTTTTCGTGCTTTTCATTGTTGAGGTTGTTGTTGAATTTGTTGGAGTTTTTCACTGTTGATGTTGTTGTTGTATTTGTTCGCGTTTTTCAATGTTGAGGTTATTGAATTTGCTGGTGATTTTCAAAGTTGAGGTTGTTGTTGAATTTTTTGGTGTTTTTCATTGTTGAGGTTTTTGTTGAACTTTTTGGTATTTTTCAATGTTGACCTTGTTGAATCTGTTGGTGTTTTTCAAAGCTGAGGTTGTTGTTGATTATTTTGGTCGTATTCAATGTTGAGGTTGTTGTTGAACTTGTTGGTAATTTTCAATATTGCGGTTGTTTTTTGAATTTATTTGCGAATTCAATGTTTTTTTTTAAATCTTTTTGTATTTTTCAAAGTTGAGGTTGTATTTGAATTTGTTACTATTTTTCAATGTTGAGGTTGTTGCATTTGTGGTTGTTTTTCAAAGTTGAGGTTGTTGTTGATTTTTTTGGTGTTTTTCATTTTTGCGGTTGTTGAATTTGTTGTTGTTTTTGAATGTTTAGCTTGTTGTTGAATTTGTTGGTGATTTTCAATGTTGAGGTTGTTGAATTTATTGGTCTTTTTCAAAGTTGAGGTTGTTGAATATGTTGCTGTTTTTCATAGTTGAGGTTGTTGATGAATTTGTTGCTCTATTTCAATGTTGACGTTGTTGCATTTGTTGGTGTTTTTCAAAGTTCAGGTTGCTGTTGAATTTTTCGGTGCTTTTCATTGTTGAGGTAGTTGTTGAATTAAGGTGTTTTTGAATGTTGAGGTTGTTGTTGAAGTTGTTGGTGATTTTGAATGTTGAGGTTGTTGAATTTATTTGTGTTTTTCAATGTTGAGATTGTTGTTGAATTTGTTGGTGATTATCAATATTGGTGTTGTAGTTGAATTCGTTACTGTATTTCAATGTTGAGGTTGTTGAATTTGTTGGTGATTTTCAACGTTGAGTTTGTCGTTGAATTTTATTGTTGTTTTTCATTGTTGAGGTTGTTGTTGAAATTGTTTGAGTTTTTCAATGTTGAGGTTTTTGATGAATTTTTTGGTGTTTTTCAAAGTTGAGGTTGTTGTTGTTGAATTTTTTGATGTTTTTCATTGTTGAGGTTGTTGTTAAATTTGTTGGTTATTTTCAATATTGAGGTTGTTTTTGAATTTATTGGTGTTATCAATGTTGAATTTGTTGGTGAATTATTTGGTGTTTTTGATTGTTGAGGTTGTTGTTGAATTCATTGGTGTTATCAATGGTTTTTTTTTGAACTTCTTTGTATTTGTCAAAGTTGATGTTGCCCTTGAATTTGTTGGTGTTTTTCAATGTTGAGGTTGTTGAATTTGTTGGTGTTTTTCAAAGTTGAGGTTGTTGCTGAATTTTTGATGATTTTCATTGTAGAAGTTGTTGTTGAATTTGTTGATGTATTTCATTGTTGAGGTTGTTGTTGAATTGTCGGTGATTTTCAATATTGAGGTTGTTGTTTAATTTATTGGTGTTATCAATGTTTTTTTTAAAACTTATTTGTATTTTTCAAAGTTGTGGTTGCAGTTGAATTTGGTGGTGTTTTTCAATGTTGAGGTTGTTGAATTTGTTGGTGATTTTCAAAGATGAGGTTGTTGTTGAATTCGTTGGTGATTTTCAATGTTGGGGTTGGTGTTGAATTTTTTGGTGTTTTTCATTGTTGAGGTTGTTGTTGAATTTGTTGTTGTTTTTCAGTATTGAGGTTGTTGTTGAATTCGTTGGTGATTTTCAATGTTGGGGTTGGTGTTGAATTTTTTGGTGTTTTTCATTGTTGAGGTTGTTGTTGAATTTGTTGTTGTTTTTCAGTATTGAGGTTGTTGCTGAATTTGTTGGTATTTTTGAATATTGAGGTTGTTGTTGAATTTTTTGGTGTTTTTCATTGTTGAGGTTGTTGTTGAATTTGTTGGAGTTTTTCAATGTTGAGATTGTTGTTGTATTTGTTGGTATTTTTCAAAGTTGAGGTTGCAGTTGAATTTGTTCGTGTTTTTCAAATTTGAGGTTGTTGTTGCATTTTTTGGTATGTTTCATTGTTGGGGTTTTTGTTGAATTTGTTGGTGGTTTTGAATGTTGAGGTTGTTGTTGAATTTGTTGGTGTTTTTCATTGTTGAGGTTGTTGTTGAATTTGTTGGAGTTATTCATTGTTGAGGCTGTTGTTGTATTTGTTGGTGATTTTCAGCAATGAGGTTGTTGTTTTATTTGTTGCTGTTTTTCAAAGTTGAAGTTGTTGTTGAATTTTTTGGTGTTTTTCATTGTTGAGGTTGTCGTTGAATTTGTTGGTGTTTTTGAATGTTGAGGTTGTTTTTGAATTTGTTGGTTGTTTTCAGTATTGATGTTGTTATTGAATTTGTTGGTGTTTTTCAATGTTGTGGTTGTTGTTGAATTTTTTGATGTTTTTAATTCTTGAGGTTGTTGTTGAATTTGTTGGAGTTTATCATTGTTGAGGTTGTTGAATTTTTTGGTGTTTATCAAAGTTGAGCATGATGGCGAATTTTTTGGTGTTTTTCATTTTTGAGGTTTTTGTTGAATTCATTGGTGTTATCAATGGTTTTTTTTGACCTTTTTTGTATTTTTCAATGTTGATGATGCACTTGAATTTGTTGGTGTACTTCAATGTTGAGGTTGTTGAATTTGTTGGTGTTTTTCAAAGATGAGGTTTTTGTTGAATTCGTTGGTGATTTTCAATGTTGGGGTTGTTGTTGAATTTTTTGGTGTTTTTCATTGTTGAGGTTGTTGTTGAATTTATTGGTGTTTTCCAGTATTGAGGTTGTTGTTGAATTTGTTGGTGTTTTTGATTATTGAGCTTGTTGTCGAATTTTTTGGTGTTTTTCATTGTTGAGGTTGTTGTTGAATTTGTTGGAGTTTTTCAATGTTGAGGTTGTTGTTGTATTTGTTGGTACTTTTCAAAGTTGAGGTTGCAGTTGAATTTGTTGGTGTTTTTCAAAGTTGAGGTTGTTGTTGCATTTCTTGGAGTGTTTCATTGTTGAGGTTTTTGTTGAATTTGTTGGTGGTTTTGAATGTTGAGGCTGTTGTTGAATTTGTTGTTGTTTTTCATTGTTAAGGTTGTTCAATTTGTTGGAGTTTTTCATTGTTGAGGTTGTTGTTGTATTTGTTGGTGATTTTCAGCATTGAGGTTGCTGTTTTTTTTGTTGCTGTTTTTCAAAATTGAAGTTGTTGTTGCATTTTTTGGTGTTTTTCATTGTTGAGGTTATCGGTGAATTTGTTGTTGTTTTGCAACGTTGAGGTTGTTTATGAATTTCTTGGTAATTTTCAATAATGTGTTTGTTGTTGAATTTATTGGTGTTACCAATGGTTATTTTTTAACTTTTTTGAATTTTTCAAAGTTGAGGTTGCAGTTGAATTTGTTGCTGTTTTTCCAAGTTGAGGTTGTTGTTGAATTTTTGATGATTTTCATTGTTGAGCTTTTTTTTGAATTTTTGGTGTTTTTCAAAGTTGAAGTTGTAGTTGAATTTTTTGGTGTATTTCATTGTTGGTGTTGTCGGCGAATTTGTTGGTGTTTTTGAATGTTGAGGTTGTTGTTGAATTTGTTTTTGTTTTTCAGTATTGAGGTTGTTATTGATTTTGTTGGTGTTTTTCAATGTTGTGGTTGTTGTTGAATTTTTTGGTGTTTTTAATTGTTGAGGTTGTTGTTGAATTTGTTGGAGTTTTTCAATGTTGATGTTGTTGAATTTTTGGTGTTTATCAAAGTTGATGATGTTGGTGAATTTTTTGGTGTTTTTCAGTATTGAGGTTGTTGTTGAATTCATTGGTGTTATCAGTGGTTTTTTTTGAACTCTTTTGTATTTTTCAAAGTTGATGTTGCACTTGAATTTGTTGGGGTTTTTCAATGTTGAGGTTGTTGAATTTGTTGGTGTTTTTCAAAGTTGCGGTTGTTGCTGAATTTCTTGGTGTTTTTCATTGTTGAAGTTGTTGTTGAATATGATGGTGTTTATCAAAGTTGAGGTTGTTGTTGAATTTGTCGGTGATTTTCAATATTGAGGTTGTTGTTGAATTTATTGGTGTTATCAATGTTTTTTTTTCAACTTTTTTGTATTTTTCAAAGTTGTGGTTACAGTTGAATTTGTTGGTGTTTTTCAATGTTGAGGTTGTTGAATTTGTTGATGTTTATTAAAGATGAGGTTGTTGTTGAATTCGTTGGCGATTTTCAATGTTGGGGTTTTGTTGAATTTTTTGGTGTTTTTCATTGTGGAGGTTGTTGTTGAATTTGTTGGTGTTTTTCAGTATTGAGGTTGTTGTTGAATTTGTTGGTGTTTTTGAATATTGAGGTTGTTGTTGAATTTTTTGGTGTTTTTCATTGTTGAGGTTGTTGTTGAATTTTTTGGTGTTTTTAATTGTTGAGGTTGTTGTTGAATTTGTTGGAGTTTTTCAATGTTGAGGTAGTTGAATTTGTTGGTGTTTTTCAAAGCTAGGGATGTTGTTCAATTTTTTGGTGTTTTTCATTGTTGAGGTTGTTGTTGAATTTGTTGGTGTTTTTGAATATTGAGGTTGTTGTTGAATTTTTTTAGTGTTTTACATTGTTGAGGTTGTTGTTGAATTTTTTGGTGCTTTTAATTGTTGAGGTTGTTGTTGAATTTGTTGGAGTTTTTCAATGTTGAGGTTGTTGAATTTGTTGGTGTTTTTCAAAGCTAGGGATGTTGTTCAATTTTTTGGTGTTTTCATTGTTGAGGTTGTTGTTGAATTTACTGGTGTTATCAATGTTTTTTTTTGAACTTTTTTGTATTTTTCAAAGTTGATGTTGAACTCGAATTTGTCGGTGTTTTTCAATGATGAGGTTGTTGAATTTGTTGGTGTTTTTCAAAGTTGAGGTTGTTGCTGAATTTTTTGGTGCTTTTCAAAGTTGCGGTTGTTGCTGAATTTTTTGGTGTTTTTCATTGTTGAAGTTGTTGTTGAATTTGTTGGTGTTTTTTATTGTTGAGGTTGTTGTTGAATTTGTCGGTGATTTTCAATATTGAGGTTGTTGTTGAATTTATTGGTGTTATCAATGTTTTTTTTTAAACTTTTTTGTATTTTTCAAAGTTGTGGTTGCAGTTGAATTTGTTGGTGTTTTTGAATGTTGAGGTTGCTGTTGAATTTGTTGGTGTTTTTCAGTATTGAGGGTGTTGTTGAATTTGTTGGTGTTTTTCAATGTTGTGGTTGTTGTTGAATTTTTTGGTGTTTTTAATTGTTGAGGTTGTTGTTGAATTTGTTGGTGTTTTTAAATGTTGAGGTTGTTGAATTTGTTGGTGTTTTTCAAAGCTAGGGATGTTGTTGAATTTTTAGGTGTTTTTCATTGTTGAGGTTGTTGTTGAATTTATTGGTGTTATCAATGTTTTTTTTGAACTTTTTTGCATTTTTCAAAGTTGATGTTGCACTCGAATTTTTCGGTGTTTTTCAATGATGAGGTTGTTGAATTTGTTGGTGATTTTCAAAGTTGAGGTTGTTGCTGAATTTTTTGGTTTTTTTCATTGTTGAAGTTGTTGTTGCATTTGTTGGTGTTTTTCATTGTTGAGGTTGTTGTTGAATTTTTCTGTGTTTTCATTATTGAGGTTGTTGTTGAATTAGTTAGTGTTTTTCAATGTTGTGGTTGTTGTTGAATTTTTTGGTGTTTTTCATTGTTGAGGTTGTTGTTGAATTTGTTGGCGTATTTCAATGTTGAGGTTTTTGAATTTGTTGTCGTTTATCAAAGTTGAGATTGTTGTTGAATTTTTTGTTGTTTTTCATTGTTGAGGTTGAAGTTGAATTTGTTGGTGTTTTTCAATGTTGAGGTTGTTGAGTTTGTTGGTGTTTTTCAAAGATGAGGTTGTTTTTGAATTATTTGGTGTTTTTCATTTTTGAGGTTTTTTTGAACTTGTTGGTGTTTTTGATAGTTGAGTTTGTTGTTGAATTTTGTGGTGATTTTCAATGTTGAGTTTGTTGTTGAATTTTTTGGTGTTTATCATTGTTGCAGTTGTTGTTCAAATTGTTGGAGTTTTTCAATGTTGAGGTTGTTGTTGATCCTTTTGGTGTTATTCATTGTTGTGGTTGTTGTTGTTGAATTTTATGCTGTTTTGCATTGTTCAGGTTGTAGATGTTGAATTTTTTGATGTCTTTCCTTGCTGAGGTTGTTGTTGAATTTGTTGGTGATTTTCAATGTTGAGTTTGTTGTTGAATGTGTTGCTGTTTTGCAATGTTGAGGTTTTTGTTGAATTTGTTGGTGATTTTCAATATTGAGGTTGTTCTTGAATCTTTTGGTGCTAATTGGTTTTTGTAACTTTTTTGTATTTTTCAAAGTTGAGGTTGCAGTTGAATTCGTTGGTGGTTTTCAATGTTGAGTTTGTTGATGAATTTTTTTCCTATTTTTCATTGTTGAGGTTTTTGTTGAATTTGTTGGTGTTTTTGAATATCGAGGTTGTTGTCGAATTTTTTGGTGTTTTTCATTGTTGAGGTTGTTTTTGAATTTGTTGGAGTTTTTCAATGTTGAGGTTGTTGTTGTATTTGTTGGTATTTTTCAAAGTTGACTTTGCAGTGGAACTTTTGGTGTTTTTCAAAGTTGAGGTTGTTGTTGCATTTTTTGGTGTTTTTCATTGTTGAGGTTTTTGTTGAATTTGTTGGTGGTTTTGAATGTTGAGGTTGTTGTTGAATTTTTTGATGTTTTCCATTGTTGAGGTTGTTGTTGAATTTGATGGTGTTATCAATGGTATTTTTTGAACTTTTTTGTATTTTTCAAAGTTGATGATGCAGTTGAATTTGTTGGTGTTTTTTAATGTTGAGGTCGTTGAATTTGTTGGTCTTTTTCAAAGTTGAGGTTGCTGTTGAATTTGTTGGCTATATTCAATATAGACGTTGTTGTTGAATTGGTTGGTTTTATCAATATTTATTTTGTTGAAATATTTTGCATTTTTAAAAGTTGAGGTTGTTGTTGAATTTGATGGTGTTTTTCATTGTTGAGGTTGTTGTTGAATTTGCTGGTGTTTTTGAATGTTGAGGTTGTTATTGAATTTGTTGGTTTTTTTCATTGTTGAGGTTGTTGTTGTTGAATTTTTCGGTGTTTTTCATTGTTGAGGTTGTTGTTGAATTTTTTGACGATTTTCATGTTGAAGTTGCTGTTGTTGAATTTGTTGGTGATTTTCACTGTTGAGGTTGTTGTTGAATTTGTTGTTGATTTTCAATGTTGACGATGTTGTTGAATTTATTGGTGTTATCAATGGTTTTTTTTTGAACTTTTTTGTAATTTTCAAAGTCGAGGTTGCAGTTGAATTTGTTGGTGTTTTTCAATGTTGAGGTTGTTGAATTTGTTGGTGTTTTTCAAAGTTGAGTTTGTTGTTGAATTTTACGGTGTTTTTCATTGTTGAGGTTGCTGTGGATCTTTTTGGTGTTTTTCATTTTTGAGGCTGTTGTTGATCATTTTGATGTTTTTCATTGTTGATGTTTATTTTGATTTTTTTGGTGTTATTCATTGTTGAGGTTGTTGTTGTTGAATTTGTTGGTGTTTTAAATTTTGAGGTTGTTGAATTTGTTGGTGTATTTCATTGTTGAGTTTGTTGTTGAATTTGCTGGTGTTTTGGAATGTTGAGATTGTTGTTGAATTTGTTGGTGATTTTCAATATTGAGTTTGTTGTTGAATTTTTTAGTGTTATCGAAGGTTTTTTTTGAACTTTTTAGTATTTTTCAAAGTTGATGATGCAGTTGAATTTGTTGGTGTTTTTCACTGTTGAGGTAGTTGAATTTGTTGGTGTTTTTCAAAGTTGAGGTTGCTGTTGAATTTGTTGGTGATATTCAATATTGAGGTTGTTGTTGAACTTGTTGGTGTTATCAATATTTATTTTGTTCAAATTTTTTGTATTTTTCAAAGTTGAGTTTGCAGTTGAATTTGTTGCTGTTATTCAATGTTGGGGTTGTTGAATTTGTTGGTGTTTTTCAAAGTTGAGGATGTTGTTAAAATATTTGGCTTTTTTTCTTTGTTGAGGTTTTTGTTGAACTTGTTGGTGTTTTTCATAGTTGAGCTTGTTGTTAAATTTTCTGGTGATTTTCAATGTTGAGTTTGTTGTTGAATTTATTTGTGTTTTTTATTGTTGCGGTTGTTGCTGAAATTGTTGGAGTTTTTCAATGTTTAGGTTGTTGTTGATCTTTTGGTGTTTTTCATTGCTTTGGTTGTTGTTGAAGTTTTTGGAGTTTTTCATTGTTCAGCAACATGTTGTTGAATGTTTTGATATTTGCCTTTGCTGAGGTTGTTGTTGAATTTGTTGGTGATTTTCAATGTTGAGTTTGTTGTTGAATGTGTTGGTGTGTTGCAATGTTCAGGTTTTTGTTGAATTTGTTGGTGATTTTCAATATTGAGGTTGTTGTTGAATTTATTGGTATTATCAATGGTTTTTCTTTAACTTTTTTGTATTTTTCAATGTTGAGGTTGCAGTTGAATTTGTTGGTGTTTTTCAATGTTGTGGTTGTTGAATTTGTTGGTTTTTTTCATTGTTGAGGTTGTTGTTGAATTTTTTGGGTATTTTTCATTGTTGAGGTTTTTGTTGAATTTGTTGGTGTTTTTGAATATTGAGTTTGTTGTTGAATTTGTTGGAGTTTTTCAATGTTGAGGTTGTTGTTGTATTTGTTGGTATTTTTCAAAGTTGAGGTTGTTGTTGCATTTTTTGGTGTTTTTCATTGTTGAGGTTTTTGTTGAATTTGTTGGTGGTTTTGAATGTTGAGGTTGTTGTTGAATTTTTTGATGTTTTTCATTGTTGAGATTGTTGTTGAATTTGTTTGTGCTATCAATGGTATTTTTAGAACTTTTTTGTATTTTTCAAAGTTGATGATGCAGTTGAAATTGTTGGTAATTTTCAATGTTGAGGCTGTTGAATTTGTTAGTCTTTTTCAAAGTTGAGGTTGCTGTTGAATTTGTTCGTTATATTCAATAATGACGTTGTTGTTGAATTTGTTGGTTTTATCAATATTTATTTTGTTGAAACTTTTTCTATTTTTAAAAGTTGAGGTTGTTGTTGAGTTTGTTGGTGTTTTTCAAAGTTGAGGTTATTGTTGAATTTTTTCGTGTTTTACATTGTTGAGGTTGTTGTTGAATTTGCTGGTGTTTTTGAATGTTGAGGTTGTTATTGAATTTGTTGGTTTTTTTCATTGTTGAGGTTTTTGTTGAATTTTTTGATGTTTTTCATTGTTGATGTTGTTGTTGATCATTTTGGTGTTTTTCAATGTTGAGGTTGTTGTTGTTGAATTTTTAGGTGTTTTTCATGTTGAAGTTGTTGTTGTTGAATTTGTTGGTGATTTTCATTGTTGAGGTTGTTGTCGAATTTGTTGGTGTTTTTCAATGTTGAGGATGTTGTTGAATTTATTGGTGTTATCAATGGTTTTTTTTGAACTTTTTTGTAATTTTCAAAGTTGAGGTTGCAGTTGAATTTGTTGGTGTTTGTCAATGTTGAGGTTGTTGAATTTGTTGGTGTTTTTCAAAGTTAAGGTTGTTGTTGAATATTACGGCGTTTTTCATTGTTGAGGTTGCTGTGGATCTTTTTGGTGTTTTTCATTGTTGAGGTTGTGTTGATCATTTTGGTGTTATTCATTGTTGATGTAGTTGTTGAATTTTTTGGTGTTTTTCATTGTTGAGGTTGTTGTTGTTGAATTTGTTGGTGTTTTTAAATTTTGAGGTTGTTGAATTTGTTGGTGTATTTCCTTGTTGAGTTTGTTGTTGAATTTGCTGGTGTTGTGGATTGTGGAGATTCTTGTTGAATTTGTTGGTGATTTTCAATATTGAGCTTGTTGTTGAATTTATTAGTGTATAAATGTTTTTTTTTTGAACATTTTAGTATTTTTCAAAGTTGATGATGCAGTTGAATTTGTTAGTGTTTTTCAATGTTGAGGTAGTTGAAATTGTTGGTGTTTTTCAAAGTTGAGGTTACTGTTGAATTTGTTGGTGATATTCAATATTGAGGTTGTTGTTGAACTTGTTGGTGTTATCAATATTTATTTTGTTCAAATTTTTTGTATTTTTCAAAGTTGAGGTTGCAGTTGAATTTGTTGGTGTTTTTCAAAGTTGAGGTTGTTGTTGAATTATTTGGTTTTTTTCATTGTTGAGGTTTTTGTTGAACTTGTTGGTGTTTCTGATAGTTGAGTTTATTGTTGAATTTTGTGGTGATTTTCAATGTTGAGTTTGTTGTTGAATTTTTTGGTGTTTTTCAATGTTGTGGTTGTTGCTGAAATTGTTGGAGTGTTTCAATGTTGAGGTTGTTGTTGATCTTTTGGTGCTTTTCATTGCTTTGGTTGTTGTTGTTGAATTTTTTGGTGTGTTTCATTGTTCAGCAAGTTGTTTTTGAATGTTTTGATATTTGTCTTTGCTGAGGTTGTTGTTGAATTTGCTGGTGATTTTCAATGTTGAGTTTGTTGTTGAATGTGTTGGTGTGTTGCAATGTTCAGGTTTTTGTTGAATTTGTTGGGGATTTTCAATATTGAGGTTGTTGTTCAATTTATTGGTGTTATCAATGGTTTTTTTTTAAACTTTTTGTATTTTTAAATGTTGAGGTTGCAGTTGAATTTGTTGGTGTTTTTCAATGTTGTGGTTGTTGAATTTGTTGGTGTTTTTCATTGTTGAGGTTGTTGTTGAATTTTTTGGGTATTTTTCATTGTTGAGGTTTTTGTTGAATTTGTTGGTGTTTTTGAATATTGAGGTTGTTGTTGAATTTGTTGGAGTTTTTCAATGTTGAGGTTGTTGTTGTATTTGTTGGCATTTTTCAAAGTTGAGGTTGCTGTAGAACTTGTTGGAGTTTTTCAAAGTTGAGGTTGTTGATGCATTTTTTGGTGTTTTTCATTGTTGAGGTTTTTGTTGAATTTGTTGGTGGTTTTGAATGTTGAGGTTGTTGTTGAATTTTTTGATGTTTTTCATTGTTGAGGTTTTTGTTGAATTTGTTGGTGTTATCAATGGTATTTTTTGAACTTTTTTGTATTTTTCAAAGTTGATGATGCAGTTGAAATTGTTGGTGATTTTCAATATTGAGGTTGTTGTTCAATTTATAGGTGTTATCAATGGTTTTTTTTTAACTGTTTTGTATTTTTAAATGTTGAGGTTGCAGTTGAATTTGTTTGTGTTTTTCAATGTTGTGGTTGTTGAATTTGTTGGCGTTTTTCATTGTTGAGGTTGTTGTTGAATTTTTTTGGTATTTTTCATTGTTGAGGTTTTTGTTGAATTTGTTGGTGTTTTTGAATATTGAGGTTGTTGTTGAATTTGTTGGAGTTTTTCAATGTTGAGGTTGTTGTTGTATTTGTTGGTATTTTTCAAAGTTGAGGTTGCTGTTGAATTTGTTGGTGTTTTTCAAAGTTGAGGTTGTTGTTGCATTTTTTGGTATCTTTCATTGTTGAGGTTTTTGTTGAATTTGTTGGTGATTTTGAATGTTGAGGTTGTTGTTGAATTCTTTGATGTTTTTCATTGTTGAGGTAGTTGTTGAATTTGTTGGTGTTCTCAATGGTATTTTTTGAACTTTTTTGTATTTTTCAAAGTTGATGATGCAGTTGAAATTGTTGGTGATTTTCAATGTTGAGGTTGTTGAATTTGTTGGTCTTCTTCAAAGTTGAGGTTGCTGTTGATTTTGTTCGTTATATTCAATAATGACGTTGTTGTTGAATTTGTTGGTTTTATCAATATTAATTTTGTTGAAACTTTTTGTATTTTTAAAAGTTGAGGTTGTTCTTGAGTTTGATGGTGTTTTTCAAAGTTAAGGTTGTAGTTGAATTTTTTCGTGTTTTTCAATGTTCAGGTTGTTGTTGAATTTGTTGGTGTTTTTGAATGTTGAGGTTGTTATTGAATTTGTTGGTTTTTTTCAAAGTTGAGGATGTTGTTTAATTTTTTCGTGTTTTTCATTGTTGAGGTTGTTGTTGAAATTGGTGGTGTTTTTGAATGTTGATGTTGTTATTGAATTTGTTGTTTTTTTTCTTTGTTGAGGTTGTTGTTGTTGAATTTTTTGATGTTTATCATTGTTGATGTTGTTGTTGATCATTTTGGTGTTTTTCAATGTTGAGGTTGTTCGTGAATT
Source organism: Cetorhinus maximus (assembly GCF_964194155.1). Lineage (NCBI taxonomy): Eukaryota > Metazoa > Chordata > Chondrichthyes > Lamniformes > Cetorhinidae > Cetorhinus > Cetorhinus maximus. The sequence continues at coordinate 122,907 of NW_027596865.1, forward strand.
TTTTGGAGTTCTTCATGTAGAAGTTGTTGTTGTTCAATTTGTTGGTGATTTTCAATGTTGAGGATGTTGTTGAATTTATTGGTGTTATCAATGGTATTTTTGAAATTTTTTGTAATTTTTTAAGTTGAGGTTGCAGTTGAATTTGTTGGTGTTTTTCAAAGTTGAGGTTGTTGTTGAATTTTGCAGTGTTTTTCATTGTTGAGGTTGCTGTGGATCTTTTTGGTCTTTTTCATTGTTGAGGTTGTTGTTGATCATTTTGGTGTTTTTCATTGTTGATGTTGTTGTTGATTTTTTTGGTGTTTTTCATTGTTGAGGTTGTTGTTGTTGAATTTGATGTTGTTTTTAAATTTTGAGGTTGTTGAATTTGTTGGTGTATTTCATTGTTGAGTTTGTTGTTGAATTTGCTGGTGTTTTGGAATGTTGAGATTGTTGTTGAATTTGTTGGTGATTTTCAATATTGAGTTTGTTGTTGAATTTTTTATTGTTATCGATGGTTTTTTTTGAACATTTTAGTATTTTTCAAAGTTGATGATTCAGTTGAATTTGTTGGTGTTTTTCAATGTTGAGGTAGTTGAAATTGTTGATGTTTTTCAAAGTTGAGGTTGCTGTTGAATTTGTTGGTGATATTCAATATTGAGGTTGTTGTTGAACTTGTTGGTGTTATCAATATTTATTTTGTTCAAATTTTTTGTTTTTTTCAAAGTTGAGGTTGCCGTTGAATTTGTTGCTGTTTTTCAATGTTGAGGTTGTTGAATTTGTTGGTGTTTTTCAAAGTTGAGGTTGTTGTTGAATTATTTGGTTTTTTTCATTGTTGAGGTTTTTGTTGAACTTGTTGGTGTTTTTGATAGTTGAGTTTATTGTTTAATTTTGTGGTGATTTTCAATGTTAAGTTTGTTGTTGAATTTTTTGGTGTTTTTCATTGTTGCGGTTGTTGCTGAAATTGTTGGAGTGTTTCAATGTTGAGGTTGTTGTTGATCTTTTGGTGCTTTTCATTGCTTTGGTTGTTGTTGTTGAATTTTTTGGTGTTTTTCATTGTTCAGAAAGTTGTTTTTGAATGTTTTGATATTTGTCTTTGCTGTGGTTGTTGTTGAATTTGCTGGTGATTTTCAACGTTGAGTTTGTTGTTGAATGTGTTGGTGTGTTGCAATGTTCAGGTTTTTGTTGAATTTGTTGGTGATTTTCAATATTGAGGTTGTTGTTGAATTTATTGGTGTTATCAATGGTTTTTTTTAAAACTTTTTGTATTTTTAAATGTTGAGGTTGCAGTTGAATTTGTTGGTGTTTTTCAATGTTGTGGTTGTTGAATGTGTTGGTGTTTTTCATTGTTGAGGTTGTTGTTGAATTTTTTGGGTATTTTTCATTGTTGAGGTTTTTGTTGAATTTGTTGGTGTTTTTGAATATTGAGGTTGTTGTTGAATTTGTTGGAGTTTTTCAATGTTGAGGTTGTTGTTGTATTTGTTGGTATTTTTCAAAGTTGTGTTTGCTGTAGAACTTGTTCGAGTTTTTCAAAGTTGAGGTTGTTGATGCATTTTATGGTGTTTTTCATTGTTGAGGTTTTTGTTGAATTTGTTGGTGGTTTTGAATGTTGAGGTTGTGGTTGAATTTTTTGATGTTTTTCATTGTTGAATTTTTTGTTGAATTTGTTGGTGTTATCAATGGTATTTTTTGAACTTTTTTGTGTTTTTCAAAGTTGATGATGCAGTTGAAATTGTTGGTGATTTTCAATATTGAGGTTGTTGTTCAATTTATTGGTGTTATCAATGGTTTTTTTTTAACTGTTTTGTATTTTTAAATGTTGAGGTTGCAGTTGAATTTGTTTGTGTTTTTCAATGTTGTGGTTGTTGAATTTGTTGGTGTTTTTCATTGTTGAGGTTGTTGTTGAATTTTTTGGGTATTTTTCATTGTTGAGGTTTTTGTTGTATTTGTTGGTGTTTTTGAATATTGAGGTTGTTGTTGAATTTGTTGGAGTTTTTCAATGTTGAGGTTGTTGTTGAATTTTTTGGTGTTTTTCATTGTTGAGGTTGTTGTTGTTGAATTTTTTTATGTTTTTCATTGTTGAGGTTGTTGTTGAATTTGTTGGTGATTTTCAATATTGAGGTTGTTGTTGAATTTGTTGGTGTTTTTCAATGTTGGGGTTGCTGTTGAATTTTTTGTTGTTTTTCATTGTTGAGGTTGTTGTTGTTGAATTTTTTTATATTTTTCATTGTTGAAGTTGTTGTTGAATTTGTTGGTGATTTTCAGTATTGAGGTTGTTGTTGAATTTGTTGGTGTTTTTCAATGTTGGGGTTGTTGTTGAATTTTTTGGTGTTTTTCATTGTTGAGGTTGTTGTGGAATTTGTTGTTGTTGATTAATGTTGAGGTTGTTGTTGAATGTTTTGGTGGTTTTCATTGTTGAGGTTGTTGTTTTTGTATTTTTGGATGTTTTTCATTGTTGAGGTTGTTGTTGAAATTGTTGGAGTTTTTCAATGTTGAGGACGTTAAATCTGTTGGTGTTTTTCAAAATTGAGGTTCTGGTTGAATTTTTTGGTGTTTTTCATTGTTGAGGTTTTTGTTGAATTTGTTGGTGTTTTTGGTTGTTGAGGTTGTTGTTGTTTAATTTTTTGGTGTTTTTCATTGTTGGAATTGTTGTTTTTGAATTTGTTGTTCATTATCATTGTTGAGGTTTTGTTGAATTTGTTGGTGATTTTCAATGTTGAGGATGTTGTTGAATTTATTGGTGTTATCAATGATTTTTTTTGAACTTTTTTGTATTTTTCAAAGTTGAGGTTGCAGTTGAATTTGTTGGTGTTTGTCAATGTTGAGGTTGTTGAGTTTGTTGGTGTTTTTCAAAGTTGAGGTTGTTGTTGAATTTTACGGTGTTTTTCATTGTTGAGGTTGCTGTGGATCTTTTTGGTGTTTTTCGTTGTTGAGGTTGTTGTTGATCATTTTGGCGTTTTTCATTGTTGATGTTGTGGTTGAATATTTTGGTGTTTTTCATTGTTGAGGTGTTGTTGTTGAATTTGTTGGTGTTTTTCAAAGTTGAGTTTGCTGTTGAATTTGTTGGTGATATTCAATATTGAGGTTGTTGTTGAATTTGTTGGTGTTATCAATATTTATTTTGTTCATATTTTTTGTATTTTTCAAAGTTGAGTTTGCAGTTGTATTTGTTGGTGTTTTTCAATATTGAGGTTGTGGAATTTGTTGGTGTTTTTAAAAGTTGAGGTTGTTGTTGAATTATTTGGTTTTTTTCATTGTTGAAGTTTTTGTTGAACTTGTTGTTTTTGATAGTTGAGTTTGTTGGTGAATTTTGTGGTGATTTTCAATGTTGAGTTTGTTGTTGAATTTTTATTGTGTTTTTCATTGTTGCGGTTGCTGTTGAAATTGTTGGAGTTTTTCCATGTTGAGGTTGTTGTTGATCTTTTTGGTGTTTTTCATTGCTTTGGTTGTTGTTGTTGAATTTTTTGGTGTTTTTCATTGTTCAGGTAGTTGTTGTTGCATTTTTTGATATTTGTCTTTGCTGAGGTTGATGTTGAATTTGTTGGTGATTTTCAATGTTGAGTTTGTTGTTGAATGTGTTGGTGTTTTGCAATTTTAAGGTTTTTGTTGAATTTGTTGGTGATTTTCAATATTGAGGTTTTTGATGAATTTATTGGTGTTATAAATGGTTTTTTTAAAACTTTTTTGTATTTTTCAAAGTTGAGGTTGCAGTTGAATTTGTTGGTGCTTTTCAATGTTGTGGTTGTTGAATTTGTTGGCGTTTTTCATTGTTGAAGTTGTTGTTGATCATTTTGGTGTTATTCATTGTTGATGTAGTTGTTGAATTTTTTGGTGTTTTTCATTGTTGAGGTTGTTGTTGTTGAATTTGTTGGTGTTTTTAAATTTTGAGGTTGTTGAATTTGTTGGTGTATTTCCTTGTTGAGTTTGTTGTTGAATTTGCTGGTGTTTTGGATTGTGGAGATTCTTGTTGAATTTGTTGGTGATTTTCAATATTGAGCTTGTTGTTGAATTTATTAGTGTTATAAATGTTTTTTTTTGAACATTTTAGTATTTTTCAAAGTTGATGATGCAGTTGAATTTGTTAGTGTTTTTCAATGTTGAGGTAGTTGAAATTGTTGGTGTTTTTCAAAGTTGAGGTTACTGTTGAATTTGTTGGTGATATTCAATATTGAGGTTGTTGTTGAACTTGTTGGTGTTATCAATATTTATTTTGTTCAAATTTTTTGTATTTTTCAAAGTTGAGGTTGCAGTTGAATTTGTTGGTGTTTTTCAAAGTTGAGGTTGTTGTTGAATTATTTGGTTTTTTTCATTGTTGAGGTTTTTGTTGAACTTGTTGGTGTTTCTGATAGTTGAGTTTATTGTTGAATTTTGTGGTGATTTTCAATGTTGAGTTTGTTGTTGAATTTTTTGGTGTTTTTCAATGTTGTGGTTGTTGCTGAAATTGTTGGAGTGTTTCAATGTTGAGGTTGTTGTTGATCTTTTGGTGCTTTTCATTGCTTTGGTTGTTGTTGTTGAATTTTTTGGTGTGTTTCATTGTTCAGCAAGTTGTTTTTGAATGTTTTGATATTTGTCTTTGCTGAGGTTGTTGTTGAATTTGCTGGTGATTTTCAATGTTGAGTTTGTTGTTGAATGTGTTGGTGTGTTGCAATGTTCAGGTTTTTGTTGAATTTGTTGGGGATTTTCAATATTGAGGTTGTTGTTCAATTTATTGGTGTTATCAATGGTTTTTTTTAAAACTTTTTGTATTTTTAAATGTTGAGGTTGCAGTTGAATTTGTTGGTGTTTTTCAATGTTGTGGTTGTTGAATTTGTTGGTGTTTTTCATTGTTGAGGTTGTTGTTGAATTTTTTGGGTATTTTTCATTGTTGAGGTTTTTGTTGAATTTGTTGGTGTTTTTGAATATTGAGGTTGTTGTTGAATTTGTTGGAGTTTTTCAATGTTGAGGTTGTTGTTGTATTTGTTGGCATTTTTCAAAGTTGAGGTTGCTGTAGAACTTGTTGGAGTTTTTCAAAGTTGAGGTTGTTGATGCATTTTTTGGTGTTTTTCATTGTTGAGGTTTTTGTTGAATTTGTTGGTGGTTTTGAATGTTGAGGTTGTTGTTGAATTTTTTGATGTTTTTCATTGTTGAGGTTTTTGTTGAATTTGTTGGTGTTATCAATGGTATTTTTTGAACTTTTTTGTATTTTTCAAAGTTGATGATGCAGTTGAAATTGTTGGTGATTTTCAATATTGAGGTTGTTGTTCAATTTATAGGTGTTATCAATGGTTTTTTTTTAACTGTTTTGTATTTTTAAATGTTGAGGTTGCAGTTGAATTTGTTTGTGTTTTTCAATGTTGTGGTTGTTGAATTTGTTGGCGTTTTTCATTGTTGAGGTTGTTGTTGAATTTTTTTGGTATTTTTCATTGTTGAGGTTTTTGTTGAATTTGTTGGTGTTTTTGAATATTGAGGTTGTTGTTGAATTTGTTGGAGTTTTTCAATGTTGAGGTTGTTGTTGTATTTGTTGGTATTTTTCAAAGTTGAGGTTGCTGTTGAATTTGTTGGTGTTTTTCAAAGTTGAGGTTGTTGTTGCATTTTTTGGTATCTTTCATTGTTGAGGTTTTTGTTGAATTTGTTGGTGATTTTGAATGTTGAGGTTGTTGTTGAATTCTTTGATGTTTTTCATTGTTGAGGTAGTTGTTGAATTTGTTGGTGTTCTCAATGGTATTTTTTGAACTTTTTTGTATTTTTCAAAGTTGATGATGCAGTTGAAATTGTTGGTGATTTTCAATGTTGAGGTTGTTGAATTTGTTGGTCTTCTTCAAAGTTGAGGTTGCTGTTGATTTTGTTCGTTATATTCAATAATGACGTTGTTGTTGAATTTGTTGGTTTTATCAATATTAATTTTGTTGAAACTTTTTGTATTTTTAAAAGTTGAGGTTGTTCTTGAGTTTGATGGTGTTTTTCAAAGTTAAGGTTGTAGTTGAATTTTTTCGTGTTTTTCAATGTTCAGGTTGTTGTTGAATTTGTTGGTGTTTTTGAATGTTGAGGTTGTTATTGAATTTGTTGGTTTTTTTCAAAGTTGAGGATGTTGTTTAATTTTTTCGTGTTTTTCATTGTTGAGGTTGTTGTTGAAATTGGTGGTGTTTTTGAATGTTGATGTTGTTATTGAATTTGTTGTTTTTTTTCTTTGTTGAGGTTGTTGTTGTTGAATTTTTTGATGTTTATCATTGTTGATGTTGTTGTTGATCATTTTGGTGTTTTTCAATGTTGAGGTTGTTCGTGAATTTTTTGGAGTTCTTCATGTAGAAGTTGTTGTTGTTCAATTTGTTGGTGATTTTCAATGTTGAGGATGTTGTTGAATTTATTGGTGTTATCAATGGTATTTTTGAAATTTTTTGTAATTTTTTAAGTTGAGGTTGCAGTTGAATTTGTTGGTGTTTTTCAAAGTTGAGGTTGTTGTTGAATTTTGCAGTGTTTTTCATTGTTGAGGTTGCTGTGGATCTTTTTGGTCTTTTTCATTGTTGAGGTTGTTGTTGATCATTTTGGTGTTTTTCATTGTTGATGTTGTTGTTGATTTTTTTGGTGTTTTTCATTGTTGAGGTTGTTGTTGTTGAATTTGATGTTGTTTTTAAATTTTGAGGTTGTTGAATTTGTTGGTGTATTTCATTGTTGAGTTTGTTGTTGAATTTGCTGGTGTTTTGGAATGTTGAGATTGTTGTTGAATTTGTTGGTGATTTTCAATATTGAGTTTGTTGTTGAATTTTTTATTGTTATCGATGGTTTTTTTTGAACATTTTAGTATTTTTCAAAGTTGATGATTCAGTTGAATTTGTTGGTGTTTTTCAATGTTGAGGTAGTTGAAATTGTTGATGTTTTTCAAAGTTGAGGTTGCTGTTGAATTTGTTGGTGATATTCAATATTGAGGTTGTTGTTGAACTTGTTGGTGTTATCAATATTTATTTTGTTCAAATTTTTTGTATTTTTCAAAGTTGAGGTTGCAGTTGAATTTGTTGGTGTTTTTCAAAGTTGAGGTTGTTGTTGAATTATTTGGTTTTTTTCATTGTTGAGGTTTTTGTTGAACTTGTTGGTGTTTCTGATAGTTGAGTTTATTGTTGAATTTTGTGGTGATTTTCAATGTTGAGTTTGTTGTTGAATTTTTTGGTGTTTTTCAATGTTGTGGTTGTTGCTGAAATTGTTGGAGTGTTTCAATGTTGAGGTTGTTGTTGATCTTTTGGTGCTTTTCATTGCTTTGGTTGTTGTTGTTGAATTTTTTGGTGTGTTTCATTGTTCAGCAAGTTGTTTTTGAATGTTTTGATATTTGTCTTTGCTGAGGTTGTTGTTGAATTTGCTGGTGATTTTCAATGTTGAGTTTGTTGTTGAATGTGTTGGTGTGTTGCAATGTTCAGGTTTTTGTTGAATTTGTTGGTGATTTTCAATGTTGAGGATGTTGTTGAATTTATTGGTGTTATCAATGATTTTTTTTGAACTTTTTTGTATTTTTCAAAGTTGAGGTTGCAGTTGAATTTGTTGGTGTTTGTCAATGTTGAGGTTGTTGAGTTTGTTGGTGTTTTTCAAAGTTGAGGTTGTTGTTGAATTTTACGGTGTTTTTCATTGTTGAGGTTGCTGTGGATCTTTTTGGTGTTTTTCGTTGTTGAGGTTGTTGTTGATCATTTTGGCGTTTTTCATTGTTGATGTTGTGGTTGAATATTTTGGTGTTTTTCATTGTTGAGGTGTTGTTGTTGAATTTGTTGGTGTTTTTCAAAGTTGAGTTTGCTGTTGAATTTGTTGGTGATATTCAATATTGAGGTTGTTGTTGAATTTGTTGGTGTTATCAATATTTATTTTGTTCATATTTTTTGTATTTTTCAAAGTTGAGTTTGCAGTTGTATTTGTTGGTGTTTTTCAATATTGAGGTTGTGGAATTTGTTGGTGTTTTTAAAAGTTGAGGTTGTTGTTGAATTATTTGGTTTTTTTCATTGTTGAAGTTTTTGTTGAACTTGTTGTTTTTGATAGTTGAGTTTGTTGGTGAATTTTGTGGTGATTTTCAATGTTGAGTTTGTTGTTGAATTTTTATTGTGTTTTTCATTGTTGCGGTTGCTGTTGAAATTGTTGGAGTTTTTCCATGTTGAGGTTGTTGTTGATCTTTTTGGTGTTTTTCATTGCTTTGGTTGTTGTTGTTGAATTTTTTGGTGTTTTTCATTGTTCAGGTAGTTGTTGTTGCATTTTTTGATATTTGTCTTTGCTGAGGTTGATGTTGAATTTGTTGGTGATTTTCAATGTTGAGTTTGTTGTTGAATGTGTTGGTGTTTTGCAATTTTAAGGTTTTTGTTGAATTTGTTGGTGATTTTCAATATTGAGGTTTTTGATGAATTTATTGGTGTTATAAATGGTTTTTTTAAAACTTTTTTGTATTTTTCAAAGTTGAGGTTGCAGTTGAATTTGTTGGTGCTTTTCAATGTTGTGGTTGTTGAATTTGTTGGCGTTTTTCATTGTTGAAGTTGTTGTTGATCATTTTGGTGTTATTCATTGTTGATGTAGTTGTTGAATTTTTTGGTGTTTTTCATTGTTGAGGTTGTTGTTGTTGAATTTGTTGGTGTTTTTAAATTTTGAGGTTGTTGAATTTGTTGGTGTATTTCCTTGTTGAGTTTGTTGTTGAATTTGCTGGTGTTTTGGATTGTGGAGATTCTTGTTGAATTTGTTGGTGATTTTCAATATTGAGCTTGTTGTTGAATTTATTAGTGTTATAAATGTTTTTTTTTGAACATTTTAGTATTTTTCAAAGTTGATGATGCAGTTGAATTTGTTAGTGTTTTTCAATGTTGAGGTAGTTGAAATTGTTGGTGTTTTTCAAAGTTGAGGTTACTGTTGAATTTGTTGGTGATATTCAATATTGAGGTTGTTGTTGAACTTGTTGGTGTTATCAATATTTATTTTGTTCAAATTTTTTGTATTTTTCAAAGTTGAGGTTGCAGTTGAATTTGTTGGTGTTTTTCAAAGTTGAGGTTGTTGTTGAATTATTTGGTTTTTTTCATTGTTGAGGTTTTTGTTGAACTTGTTGGTGTTTCTGATAGTTGAGTTTATTGTTGAATTTTGTGGTGATTTTCAATGTTGAGTTTGTTGTTGAATTTTTTGGTGTTTTTCAATGTTGTGGTTGTTGCTGAAATTGTTGGAGTGTTTCAATGTTGAGGTTGTTGTTGATCTTTTGGTGCTTTTCATTGCTTTGGTTGTTGTTGTTGAATTTTTTGGTGTGTTTCATTGTTCAGCAAGTTGTTTTTGAATGTTTTGATATTTGTCTTTGCTGAGGTTGTTGTTGAATTTGCTGGTGATTTTCAATGTTGAGTTTGTTGTTGAATGTGTTGGTGTGTTGCAATGTTCAGGTTTTTGTTGAATTTGTTGGGGATTTTCAATATTGAGGTTGTTGTTCAATTTATTGGTGTTATCAATGGTTTTTTTTTAAACTTTTTGTATTTTTAAATGTTGAGGTTGCAGTTGAATTTGTTGGTGTTTTTCAATGTTGTGGTTGTTGAATTTGTTGGTGTTTTTCATTGTTGAGGTTGTTGTTGAATTTTTTGGGTATTTTTCATTGTTGAGGTTTTTGTTGAATTTGTTGGTGTTTTTGAATATTGAGGTTGTTGTTGAATTTGTTGGAGTTTTTCAATGTTGAGGTTGTTGTTGTATTTGTTGGCATTTTTCAAAGTTGAGGTTGCTGTAGAACTTGTTGGAGTTTTTCAAAGTTGAGGTTGTTGATGCATTTTTTGGTGTTTTTCATTGTTGAGGTTTTTGTTGAATTTGTTGGTGGTTTTGAATGTTGAGGTTGTTGTTGAATTTTTTGATGTTTTTCATTGTTGAGGTTTTTGTTGAATTTGTTGGTGTTATCAATGGTATTTTTTGAACTTTTTTGTATTTTTCAAAGTTGATGATGCAGTTGAAATTGTTGGTGATTTTCAATATTGAGGTTGTTGTTCAATTTATAGGTGTTATCAATGGTTTTTTTTTAACTGTTTTGTATTTTTAAATGTTGAGGTTGCAGTTGAATTTGTTTGTGTTTTTCAATGTTGTGGTTGTTGAATTTGTTGGCGTTTTTCATTGTTGAGGTTGTTGTTGAATTTTTTTGGTATTTTTCATTGTTGAGGTTTTTGTTGAATTTGTTGGTGTTTTTGAATATTGAGGTTGTTGTTGAATTTGTTGGAGTTTTTCAATGTTGAGGTTGTTGTTGTATTTGTTGGTATTTTTCAAAGTTGAGGTTGCTGTTGAATTTGTTGGTGTTTTTCAAAGTTGAGGTTGTTGTTGCATTTTTTGGTATCTTTCATTGTTGAGGTTTTTGTTGAATTTGTTGGTGATTTTGAATGTTGAGGTTGTTGTTGAATTCTTTGATGTTTTTCATTGTTGAGGTAGTTGTTGAATTTGTTGGTGTTCTCAATGGTATTTTTTGAACTTTTTTGTATTTTTCAAAGTTGATGATGCAGTTGAAATTGTTGGTGATTTTCAATGTTGAGGTTGTTGAATTTGTTGGTCTTCTTCAAAGTTGAGGTTGCTGTTGATTTTGTTCGTTATATTCAATAATGACGTTGTTGTTGAATTTGTTGGTTTTATCAATATTAATTTTGTTGAAACTTTTTGTATTTTTAAAAGTTGAGGTTGTTCTTGAGTTTGATGGTGTTTTTCAAAGTTAAGGTTGTAGTTGAATTTTTTCGTGTTTTTCAATGTTCAGGTTGTTGTTGAATTTGTTGGTGTTTTTGAATGTTGAGGTTGTTATTGAATTTGTTGGTTTTTTTCAAAGTTGAGGATGTTGTTTAATTTTTTCGTGTTTTTCATTGTTGAGGTTGTTGTTGAAATTGGTGGTGTTTTTGAATGTTGATGTTGTTATTGAATTTGTTGTTTTTTTTCTTTGTTGAGGTTGTTGTTGTTGAATTTTTTGATGTTTATCATTGTTGATGTTGTTGTTGATCATTTTGGTGTTTTTCAATGTTGAGGTTGTTCGTGAATTTTTTGGAGTTCTTCATGTAGAAGTTGTTGTTGTTCAATTTGTTGGTGATTTTCAATGTTGAGGATGTTGTTGAATTTATTGGTGTTATCAATGGTATTTTTGAAATTTTTTGTAATTTTTTAAGTTGAGGTTGCAGTTGAATTTGTTGGTGTTTTTCAAAGTTGAGGTTGTTGTTGAATTTTGCAGTGTTTTTCATTGTTGAGGTTGCTGTGGATCTTTTTGGTCTTTTTCATTGTTGAGGTTGTTGTTGATCATTTTGGTGTTTTTCATTGTTGATGTTGTTGTTGATTTTTTTGGTGTTTTTCATTGTTGAGGTTGTTGTTGTTGAATTTGATGTTGTTTTTAAATTTTGAGGTTGTTGAATTTGTTGGTGTATTTCATTGTTGAGTTTGTTGTTGAATTTGCTGGTGTTTTGGAATGTTGAGATTGTTGTTGAATTTGTTGGTGATTTTCAATATTGAGTTTGTTGTTGAATTTTTTATTGTTATCGATGGTTTTTTTTGAACATTTTAGTATTTTTCAAAGTTGATGATTCAGTTGAATTTGTTGGTGTTTTTCAATGTTGAGGTAGTTGAAATTGTTGATGTTTTTCAAAGTTGAGGTTGCTGTTGAATTTGTTGGTGATATTCAATATTGAGGTTGTTGTTGAACTTGTTGGTGTTATCAATATTTATTTTGTTCAAATTTTTTGTTTTTTTCAAAGTTGAGGTTGCCGTTGAATTTGTTGCTGTTTTTCAATGTTGAGGTTGTTGAATTTGTTGGTGTTTTTCAAAGTTGAGGTTGTTGTTGAATTATTTGGTTTTTTTCATTGTTGAGGTTTTTGTTGAACTTGTTGGTGTTTTTGATAGTTGAGTTTATTGTTTAATTTTGTGGTGATTTTCAATGTTAAGTTTGTTGTTGAATTTTTTGGTGTTTTTCATTGTTGCGGTTGTTGCTGAAATTGTTGGAGTGTTTCAATGTTGAGGTTGTTGTTGATCTTTTGGTGCTTTTCATTGCTTTGGTTGTTGTTGTTGAATTTTTTGGTGTTTTTCATTGTTCAGAAAGTTGTTTTTGAATGTTTTGATATTTGTCTTTGCTGTGGTTGTTGTTGAATTTGCTGGTGATTTTCAACGTTGAGTTTGTTGTTGAATGTGTTGGTGTGTTGCAATGTTCAGGTTTTTGTTGAATTTGTTGGTGATTTTCAATATTGAGGTTGTTGTTGAATTTATTGGTGTTATCAATGGTTTTTTTTAAAACTTTTTGTATTTTTAAATGTTGAGGTTGCAGTTGAATTTGTTGGTGTTTTTCAATGTTGTGGTTGTTGAATGTGTTGGTGTTTTTCATTGTTGAGGTTGTTGTTGAATTTTTTGGGTATTTTTCATTGTTGAGGTTTTTGTTGAATTTGTTGGTGTTTTTGAATATTGAGGTTGTTGTTGAATTTGTTGGAGTTTTTCAATGTTGAGGTTGTTGTTGTATTTGTTGGTATTTTTCAAAGTTGTGTTTGCTGTAGAACTTGTTCGAGTTTTTCAAAGTTGAGGTTGTTGATGCATTTTATGGTGTTTTTCATTGTTGAGGTTTTTGTTGAATTTGTTGGTGGTTTTGAATGTTGAGGTTGTGGTTGAATTTTTTGATGTTTTTCATTGTTGAATTTTTTGTTGAATTTGTTGGTGTTATCAATGGTATTTTTTGAACTTTTTTGTGTTTTTCAAAGTTGATGATGCAGTTGAAATTGTTGGTGATTTTCAATATTGAGGTTGTTGTTCAATTTATTGGTGTTATCAATGGTTTTTTTTTAACTGTTTTGTATTTTTAAATGTTGAGGTTGCAGTTGAATTTGTTTGTGTTTTTCAATGTTGTGGTTGTTGAATTTGTTGGTGTTTTTCATTGTTGAGGTTGTTGTTGAATTTTTTGGGTATTTTTCATTGTTGAGGTTTTTGTTGTATTTGTTGGTGTTTTTGAATATTGAGGTTGTTGTTGAATTTGTTGGAGTTTTTCAATGTTGAGGTTGTTGTTGAATTTTTTGGTGTTTTTCATTGTTGAGGTTGTTGTTGTTGAATTTTTTTATGTTTTTCATTGTTGAGGTTGTTGTTGAATTTGTTGGTGATTTTCAATATTGAGGTTGTTGTTGAATTTGTTGGTGTTTTTCAATGTTCAGGTTGCTGTTGAATTTTTTGTTGTTTTTCATTGTTGAGGTTGTTGTTGTTGAATTTTTTTATATTTTTCATTGTTGAAGTTGTTGTTGAATTTGTTGGTGATTTTCAGTATTGAGGTTGTTGTTGAATTTGTTGGTGTTTTTCAATGTTGGGGTTGTTGTTGAATTTTTTGGTGTTTTTCATTGTTGAGGTTGTTGTGGAATTTGTTGTTGTTGATTAATGTTGAGGTTGTTGTTGAATGTTTTGGTGGTTTTCATTGTTGAGGTTGTTGTTTTTGTATTTTTGGATGTTTTTCATTGTTGAGGTTGTTGTTGAAATTGTTGGAGTTTTTCAATGTTGAGGACGTTAAATCTGTTGGTGTTTTTCAAAATTGAGGTTCTGGTTGAATTTTTTGGTGTTTTTCATTGTTGAGGTTTTTGTTGAATTTGTTGGTGTTTTTGGTTGTTGAGGTTGTTGTTGTTTAATTTTTTGGTGTTTTTCATTGTTGGAATTGTTGTTTTTGAATTTGTTGTTCATTATCATTGTTGAGGTTTTGTTGAATTTGTTGGTGATTTTCAATGTTGAGGATGTTGTTGAATTTATTGGTGTTATCAATGATTTTTTTTGAACTTTTTTGTATTTTTCAAAGTTGAGGTTGCAGTTGAATTTGTTGGTGTTTGTCAATGTTGAGGTTGTTGAGTTTGTTGGTGTTTTTCAAAGTTGAGGTTGTTGTTGAATTTTACGGTGTTTTTCATTGTTGAGGTTGCTGTGGATCTTTTTGGTGTTTTTCGTTGTTGAGGTTGTTGTTGATCATTTTGGCGTTTTTCATTGTTGATGTTGTGGTTGAATATTTTGGTGTTTTTCATTGTTGAGGTGTTGTTGTTGAATTTGTTGGTGTTTTTCAAAGTTGAGTTTGCTGTTGAATTTGTTGGTGATATTCAATATTGAGGTTGTTGTTGAATTTGTTGGTGTTATCAATATTTATTTTGTTCATATTTTTTGTATTTTTCAAAGTTGAGTTTGCAGTTGTATTTGTTGGTGTTTTTCAATATTGAGGTTGTGGAATTTGTTGGTGTTTTTAAAAGTTGAGGTTGTTGTTGAATTATTTGGTTTTTTTCATTGTTGAAGTTTTTGTTGAACTTGTTGTTTTTGATAGTTGAGTTTGTTGGTGAATTTTGTGGTGATTTTCAATGTTGAGTTTGTTGTTGAATTTTTATTGTGTTTTTCATTGTTGCGGTTGCTGTTGAAATTGTTGGAGTTTTTCCATGTTGAGGTTGTTGTTGATCTTTTTGGTGTTTTTCATTGCTTTGGTTGTTGTTGTTGAATTTTTTGGTGTTTTTCATTGTTCAGGTAGTTGTTGTTGCATTTTTTGATATTTGTCTTTGCTGAGGTTGATGTTGAATTTGTTGGTGATTTTCAATGTTGAGTTTGTTGTTGAATGTGTTGGTGTTTTGCAATTTTAAGGTTTTTGTTGAATTTGTTGGTGATTTTCAATATTGAGGTTTTTGATGAATTTATTGGTGTTATAAATGGTTTTTTTAAAACTTTTTTGTATTTTTCAAAGTTGAGGTTGCAGTTGAATTTGTTGGTGCTTTTCAATGTTGTGGTTGTTGAATTTGTTGGCGTTTTTCATTGTTGAAGTTGTTGTTGATCATTTTGGTGTTATTCATTGTTGATGTAGTTGTTGAATTTTTTGGTGTTTTTCATTGTTGAGGTTGTTGTTGTTGAATTTGTTGGTGTTTTTAAATTTTGAGGTTGTTGAATTTGTTGGTGTATTTCCTTGTTGAGTTTGTTGTTGAATTTGCTGGTGTTTTGGATTGTGGAGATTCTTGTTGAATTTGTTGGTGATTTTCAATATTGAGCTTGTTGTTGAATTTATTAGTGTTATAAATGTTTTTTTTTGAACATTTTAGTATTTTTCAAAGTTGATGATGCAGTTGAATTTGTTAGTGTTTTTCAATGTTGAGGTAGTTGAAATTGTTGGTGTTTTTCAAAGTTGAGGTTACTGTTGAATTTGTTGGTGATATTCAATATTGAGGTTGTTGTTGAACTTGTTGGTGTTATCAATATTTATTTTGTTCAAATTTTTTGTATTTTTCAAAGTTGAGGTTGCAGTTGAATTTGTTGGTGTTTTTCAAAGTTGAGGTTGTTGTTGAATTATTTGGTTTTTTTCATTGTTGAGGTTTTTGTTGAACTTGTTGGTGTTTCTGATAGTTGAGTTTATTGTTGAATTTTGTGGTGATTTTCAATGTTGAGTTTGTTGTTGAATTTTTTGGTGTTTTTCAATGTTGTGGTTGTTGCTGAAATTGTTGGAGTGTTTCAATGTTGAGGTTGTTGTTGATCTTTTGGTGCTTTTCATTGCTTTGGTTGTTGTTGTTGAATTTTTTGGTGTGTTTCATTGTTCAGCAAGTTGTTTTTGAATGTTTTGATATTTGTCTTTGCTGAGGTTGTTGTTGAATTTGCTGGTGATTTTCAATGTTGAGTTTGTTGTTGAATGTGTTGGTGTGTTGCAATGTTCAGGTTTTTGTTGAATTTGTTGGTGATTTTCAATGTTGAGGATGTTGTTGAATTTATTGGTGTTATCAATGATTTTTTTTGAACTTTTTTGTATTTTTCAAAGTTGAGGTTGCAGTTGAATTTGTTGGTGTTTGTCAATGTTGAGGTTGTTGAGTTTGTTGGTGTTTTTCAAAGTTGAGGTTGTTGTTGAATTTTACGGTGTTTTTCATTGTTGAGGTTGCTGTGGATCTTTTTGGTGTTTTTCGTTGTTGAGGTTGTTGTTGATCATTTTGGCGTTTTTCATTGTTGATGTTGTGGTTGAATATTTTGGTGTTTTTCATTGTTGAGGTGTTGTTGTTGAATTTGTTGGTGTTTTTCAAAGTTGAGTTTGCTGTTGAATTTGTTGGTGATATTCAATATTGAGGTTGTTGTTGAATTTGTTGGTGTTATCAATATTTATTTTGTTCATATTTTTTGTATTTTTCAAAGTTGAGTTTGCAGTTGTATTTGTTGGTGTTTTTCAATATTGAGGTTGTGGAATTTGTTGGTGTTTTTAAAAGTTGAGGTTGTTGTTGAATTATTTGGTTTTTTTCATTGTTGAAGTTTTTGTTGAACTTGTTGTTTTTGATAGTTGAGTTTGTTGGTGAATTTTGTGGTGATTTTCAATGTTGAGTTTGTTGTTGAATTTTTATTGTGTTTTTCATTGTTGCGGTTGCTGTTGAAATTGTTGGAGTTTTTCCATGTTGAGGTTGTTGTTGATCTTTTTGGTGTTTTTCATTGCTTTGGTTGTTGTTGTTGAATTTTTTGGTGTTTTTCATTGTTCAGGTAGTTGTTGTTGCATTTTTTGATATTTGTCTTTGCTGAGGTTGATGTTGAATTTGTTGGTGATTTTCAATGTTGAGTTTGTTGTTGAATGTGTTGGTGTTTTGCAATTTTAAGGTTTTTGTTGAATTTGTTGGTGATTTTCAATATTGAGGTTTTTGATGAATTTATTGGTGTTATAAATGGTTTTTTTAAAACTTTTTTGTATTTTTCAAAGTTGAGGTTGCAGTTGAATTTGTTGGTGCTTTTCAATGTTGTGGTTGTTGAATTTGTTGGCGTTTTTCATTGTTGAAGTTGTTGTTGATCATTTTGGTGTTATTCATTGTTGATGTAGTTGTTGAATTTTTTGGTGTTTTTCATTGTTGAGGTTGTTGTTGTTGAATTTGTTGGTGTTTTTAAATTTTGAGGTTGTTGAATTTGTTGGTGTATTTCCTTGTTGAGTTTGTTGTTGAATTTGCTGGTGTTTTGGATTGTGGAGATTCTTGTTGAATTTGTTGGTGATTTTCAATATTGAGCTTGTTGTTGAATTTATTAGTGTTATAAATGTTTTTTTTTGAACATTTTAGTATTTTTCAAAGTTGATGATGCAGTTGAATTTGTTAGTGTTTTTCAATGTTGAGGTAGTTGAAATTGTTGGTGTTTTTCAAAGTTGAGGTTACTGTTGAATTTGTTGGTGATATTCAATATTGAGGTTGTTGTTGAACTTGTTGGTGTTATCAATATTTATTTTGTTCAAATTTTTTGTATTTTTCAAAGTTGAGGTTGCAGTTGAATTTGTTGGTGTTTTTCAAAGTTGAGGTTGTTGTTGAATTATTTGGTTTTTTTCATTGTTGAGGTTTTTGTTGAACTTGTTGGTGTTTCTGATAGTTGAGTTTATTGTTGAATTTTGTGGTGATTTTCAATGTTGAGTTTGTTGTTGAATTTTTTGGTGTTTTTCAATGTTGTGGTTGTTGCTGAAATTGTTGGAGTGTTTCAATGTTGAGGTTGTTGTTGATCTTTTGGTGCTTTTCATTGCTTTGGTTGTTGTTGTTGAATTTTTTGGTGTGTTTCATTGTTCAGCAAGTTGTTTTTGAATGTTTTGATATTTGTCTTTGCTGAGGTTGTTGTTGAATTTGCTGGTGATTTTCAATGTTGAGTTTGTTGTTGAATGTGTTGGTGTGTTGCAATGTTCAGGTTTTTGTTGAATTTGTTGGGGATTTTCAATATTGAGGTTGTTGTTGAATTTATTGGTGTTATCAATGGTTTTTTTTTAAACTTTTTGTATTTTTAAATGTTGAGGTTGCAGTTGAATTTGTTGGTGTTTTTCAATGTTGTGGTTGTTGAATTTGTTGGTGTTTTTCATTGTTGAGGTTGTTGTTGAATTTTTTGGGTATTTTTCATTGTTGAGGTTTTTGTTGAATTTGTTGGTGTTTTTGAATATTGAGGTTGTTGTTGAATTTGTTGGAGTTTTTCAATGTTGAGGTTGTTGTTGTATTTGTTGGCATTTTTCAAAGTTGAGGTTGCTGTAGAACTTGTTGGAGTTTTTCAAAGTTGAGGTTGTTGATGCATTTTTTGGTGTTTTTCATTGTTGAGGTTTTTGTTGAATTTGTTGGTGGTTTTGAATGTTGAGGTTGTTGTTGAATTTTTTGATGTTTTTCATTGTTGAGGTTTTTGTTGAATTTGTTGGTGTTATCAATGGTATTTTTTGAACTTTTTTGTATTTTTCAAAGTTGATGATGCAGTTGAAATTGTTGGTGATTTTCAATATTGAGGTTGTTGTTCAATTTATAGGTGTTATCAATGGTTTTTTTTTAACTGTTTTGTATTTTTAAATGTTGAGGTTGCAGTTGAATTTGTTTGTGTTTTTCAATGTTGTGGTTGTTGAATTTGTTGGCGTTTTTCATTGTTGAGGTTGTTGTTGAATTTTTTTGGTATTTTTCATTGTTGAGGTTTTTGTTGAATTTGTTGGTGTTTTTGAATATTGAGGTTGTTGTTGAATTTGTTGGAGTTTTTCAATGTTGAGGTTGTTGTTGTATTTGTTGGTATTTTTCAAAGTTGAGGTTGCTGTTGAATTTGTTGGTGTTTTTCAAAGTTGAGGTTGTTGTTGCATTTTTTGGTATCTTTCATTGTTGAGGTTTTTGTTGAATTTGTTGGTGATTTTGAATGTTGAGGTTGTTGTTGAATTCTTTGATGTTTTTCATTGTTGAGGTAGTTGTTGAATTTGTTGGTGTTCTC
>NW_027596866.1:0-140185 GCF_964194155.1 Cetorhinus maximus
GTGCGGGACCGTATTTGGAGTGCGCGCCCGTATTTGGACAGTGCGCCCGTTATTGGAGTGCGCGCCCGTATTTGGTGTGCGCGCCCGTATTTGGAGTGCGCACCCGTATTTGGAGTGCGCACACGTATATGGAGTGCGCGACCGTATATGAAGTGCGCGCCCGTATTTGGAGTGCACGATCGTATTTGGAGACCGCGCCCGTATTTGGAGTCGGTGCCTGTCTTTGGAGTGCGTGCCCGTATTTGGAGTGTGCGCCCGTATTTGGAGTGCGCGACCGTACTTGTAGTGCGCGCCCGTATTTGGAGTGCGCGACCGTATTTGGAGTGCGCGACTGTATTTGGAGTGCGCGACCGTATTTGGAGTGCGCGCCCGTATTTATAGTGCGCGCCCGTATTTGGAGTGTGCGCCCGTATTTGTAGTGCGCGCACGTATTTGGAGTCCGCGGCCGTATTTGGAGTCGGCGCCCATATTTGGAGTGTGCGCCCGTGTTTGGAGTGCGCGACTGTGATTGGAGAGCGCGCCCGTATTTGGTGTGCGCGTCCGTATTTGGAGTGCGCGCCCGTGATTGGAGTGCGTGACTGTGATTGGAGTGCGTGCCCGTATTTGGTGTGCGCTCCCGTATTTGGAGTGCACGCCCGTGATTGGAATGCGCGACTGTGATTGGAGTGCGTGCCCGTATTTGGTGTGCGCGCCCGTATTTGGAGTGCACGCCCGCATTTGAGTTACGCGCCCGTGTTTGGAGTGCGCGCCCGTATTTGGAGTGCGCGCCCGTATTTGGAGTGCGTGCCCATGATTGGAGCGGGCGACCATATTTGGAGTGCGCGCCCGTATTTGGAGTGCGCGCCCGTATTTGTAGTGCCGCGCCCGTATTTGGAGTGCGCGACCGTATTTGTAGTGCGCGCCCGTATTTGGAGTCCGTGCCCGTATTTGGAGTGCGCGCCCGTATTTGGAGTGCGCGCCCGTATTTGTAGTGCGAGACCGTATTTGTAGTGCGCGCCCGTATTTGGAGTGCGCGACCGTATTTAGATTGCGCGCCCGTATTTGGAGTGCGCGCCCGTATTTGGAGTACGCGCCCATATTTGGAGTGCGCGCACATATTTGGAGTGCGCGACTGTATTTGGAGTGCGCGATCGTATTGGGAGTCCGCGCCCGTGTTTGGATTACGCGCCCGTATTTGGAGTGCGCGCCCGTATTTGGAGTTCGCGCCCATGATTGGAGCGGGCGACCGTATTTGGAGTGCACGCCCATGATTGGAGTGCGCGCCTGATATTGGATTGCGCGCCCGTATTTGGTGTGCGCGCCCTTATTTGGAGTGCGCACCCGTATTTGGAGTGCGCGCCCGTATTTGGAGTGCGCGCCCGTATTTGGAGTGCGCGCACGTATATGGAGTGCGTGCACGTATTTGGAGTGCGTGCCCGTATTTAGAGTGCGCGCCCGTATTTGGAGTGCGCGCATGTATTTGGAGTGCGCGACGCTATTTGGAGTGCGCGATCGTATTTGGAGTCCGCGCCCGTATTTGGAGTCGGCGCCCGTATTTGGAGTGTGCGCCCATATTGGGAGTGCGCGCCCGTATTTGGAGTGCGCGCCCGTATTTGTAGTGCACGCCCGTGATTGGAGTGCGCGACTGTGATTGGAGTGCGCGACTGTGATTGGAGTGCGCGACTGTGGTTGGAGTACGTGCCCGATATTGGAGTGCGCGCCCGTATTTGGAGTGCGTGCCCGTATTTGGAGTGCGCGCCCGTATTTGGAGTGCACGCCCGTGATTGGAGTGCGCGACTGTGATTGGAGTGCGTACCCGTATTTGGTGTGCGCGCCCGTATTTGGAGTGCACGCCCGCATTTGAGTTGTGCGCCCGTATTTGGAGTGCGCTCACGTATTTGGAGTGCGCTCACGTATTTGGAGTGCGCGACCGTATTTGGAGTGCGCGATCGTATTTGGAGTCGGCGCCAGTATTTGGAGTGCGTGCCCGTATTTGGAGTGCGCGCCCGTGATTGGAGTGCGCGACTGTGATTGGAGTGCGCGCCCTTATTTGGTGTGCGCGTCCGCATTTGCAGTGCGCGCTCGTGATTGGAGTGCGCGACTGTGATTGGAGTGCGTGCCCGTATTTGGTGTGCGCGCCCGTATTTGGAGTGCGCGCCCGCATTTGGACTGCGCGCCCGCATTTGGAGTGTGCGCCCGCATTTGGAGTTCGCGCCCGTATTTGGAGTGCACGTCCGTGATTGGAGTGGGCGCCCGCATTTGGAGTGCGCGTCCGCATTTGGAGTGCGCGCCCGTATTTGGAGTGCGCGCCCGTATTTGGAGTGCGCGCCCATATTTGGAGTGCGCGCCCGTATTTGGAGTGCGCGCCCATATTTGGTGTGCGCGCCCGTATTTGTAGTGCGCGCCCGTATTTGGAGTGCACGCCCATATTTGGTGTGCGCGCCCGTATTTGTAGTGCGCGCCCGTATTTGGAGTGAGCGCACATATTTGGAGTGCGCGATCGTATTTGGAGTCCGCGCCCCTATTTGGATTCGGCGCCCGTATTTGGAGTGCGCGCCCGTATTTGGAGTGCGCTCACGTATTTGGAGTGCGCTCACGTATTTGGAGTGCGCGCCCGTATTTGGAGTGCACGTCCGTGATTGCAGTGGGCGCCTGCATTTGGAGTGCGCGCCCGCATTTGGAGTGCGCGACCGTATTTTGAGTACGAGCCCGTTTTTGGAGTGCGCGCCCGTGATTGGAGTGGGTATTTGGACTGAGCGACTGCATTTGGAGTGCGCGCCCGTATTTGGAGTGCGCGCCCGTATTTGGAGTGCGCGCACGTATTTGGAGTGCGCGCCCGTATTTGGAGTGCACGCCCATATTTGGAGTGCGCGCCCATATTTGGTGTGCGCGCCCATATTTGTAGTGCGCGCCCGTATTTGGAGTGAGCGCACATATTTGGAGTGCGCGATCGTATTTGGAGTCAGCGCCCCTATTTGGATTCGGCGCCCGTATTTGGTGTGCGCGCACATATTGGGAGTGCGCGATCGTATTTGGAGTCCGTGCCCGTATTTGGAGTGCGCCCCCGCATTTGGAGTGCGCGCCCGCATTTGGAGTGCGCGCCCACATTTGGAGTGCGCGCCCGCATTTGGAGTGCGTGCTCGTATTTGAATTGCACGTCTGTGATTGGAGTGCGCGCCCGCATTTGGATTGTGCGACCGTATTTTGAGTACGCGCCCATGATTGGAGTGGGTATTTGGACTGCGCGACCGCATTTGGAGTGCGCGCCCGTATTTGGAGTGCGCGCCCGTTTTTGGAGTGCGCGCCCGTATTTGGAGTGCGCACCCATATTTGGAGTGCGCGCCCCTATTAGGAGTGCGCGCCCGTATTTGGAGTGCACGCCCGTATTTGGAGTGCGCACACGTATATGGAGTGCGCGACCGTATTTGGAGTGCGCGACTGTATTTGGAGTCCGCGCCCGTAATTGGAGTCGGCGACCGTATTTGGAGTGCGCGCCCGTATTTATAGTGCGCGCCCATATTTGGAGTGCACGCCCGTATTTGGAGTGCGCACACGTATATGGAGTGCGCGACCGTATATGGAGTGCGCGACCGTATTTGGAGTGCGCGCCCGTATTTATAGTGCGCGCCCGTATTTGGAGTGTGCGCCCGTATTTGGAGTGCGCGCACGTATTTGGAGTCCGCGGCCGTATTTGGAGTTGGCGCCCATATTTGGGGTGTGCGCCCGTGTTTGGAGTGCGCGACTGTGATTGGAGAGCGCGCCCGTATTTGGTGTGCGCGTCCGTATTTGGAGTGCGTGCCCGTGATTGGAGTGCGCGACTGTGATTGGAGTGCGTGCCCGTATTTGGTGTGCGCGCCCGTATTTGGAGTGGGCGCCCGCAATTGGAGTGCGCCCCCGCATTTGGAGTGCGTGCCCGTATTTGGAGTGCGCGCCCATATTTGGAGTGCGCGCCCGTATTTGGAGTCCGCGCCCGTATTTGGAGTGCGCGCCCATATTTGGAGTGCACGCATGTATTTGGAGTGCGCGCACGTATTTGGAGTGCACGACCATATTTGGAGTGCGCGATCGTATTTGGAGTCCGCGGCCGTATTTGGAGTGTGCGCCTGTGGTTGGAGTGCGCCCCCGTATTTGGTGTGCGCGTCCGTATTTGGAGTGCGTGCCCGTGATTGGAGTGCGCGACTGTGATTGGAGTGTGTGCCTGTATTTGGTGTGCGTGACCGTATTTCGAGTGCGTGCACGCATTTGGATTGCGCGCCCGCATTTGGAGTGTGCGACCACATTATGTGTGCGCGCCCGCGTTTGGAGTACGCGCCCGTATTTGGAGTGCGCGCCCGTATTTGGTGTGCGCGCCCGTATTTGGAATGCATGCCCGCATTTGGAGTGCGCGCCCACGTTTGGAGTACGCGCCCAGATTTGGAGTGTGCACCCGTATTTGGAGTGCGCGCCCGTATTTGGAGTGCGCGCCCGTATTTGGAGTGCGCGCCCGTATTTGGAGTGCGCGACCGTATTTGGAGTGCGCGCCCGTATTTGGAGTCGGTGCCCGTATTTGGAGTGTTCACCCGTATTTGGAGTGCGCGCCCGTATTTGGAGTGCACGCCCGTGATTGGAGTGCGCGACTGTGATTGGAGTGCGTGCCCGTATTTGGTGTGCGCACCCGTATTTGGAGTGCGCGCCCGCATTTGGAGTGCGCGCCCGCATTTGGAATGTGCGACCGCATTTGGTGTGTGCGCCCGTGTTTGGAGTACGTGCCCGTATTTGGAGTGCGCCCACGCATTTGGAGTGCGCGACCGCATTTGGAGTGCGCGCCTGCATTTGGAGTGCGCGCCCGCATTTGGAGTGCGCGTCCGTATTTGGAGTGCGTGCCCATGATTGGATGTGCGCGGCTGTGATTGGAGTGCGTGCCCGTATTTAGTGTGCGCACCCGTATTTGGAGTGCATGCCCGCATTTGGAGTGCATGCCCGCATTTGGAGTGCGCGACCACATTTGGTGTGCGCGCCCCGCGTTTGGAGTATGCGCCCGGATTTGGAGTGTGCACCCGTATTTGGAGTGCGCGCCCGTATTTGGAGTGCGCGCCCGTGATTGGATTGCGCGACTGTGATTGGAGTGCGTGCCCGTATTTGGTGTGCGCGCCCGTATTTGGAGTGCATGCCCGCATTTGGAGTGTGCGCCCACGTTTGGAGTACGCGCCCAGATTTGGAGTGTGCACCCGTATTTGGAGTGCGCGCCCGTATTTGGAGTTTGCACCCGTATTTGGAGTGGGTATTTGGAGTGCGCGACCGCATTTGGAGTGCGCGACCTCATTTGGAGTGCGTGCCCGTATTTGGATGTGCGCGCCCGAATATGGATTGCGCGACCGTATTTGGAGTGTGTGCCCATGATAGGAGTGCGTGCCATTATTTGGAGTGCGCGCCCGATATTGGAGTGTGCGCCCGTATTTGGTGTGCGCGCCCGTAATTGGAGTGCACGCCCTTATTTGGAGTGCGCGCCAGTATTTGGAGTGCCAGCCCGTATTTGGAGTGCGCGCCCGTATTTGGAGTGCGCGCACGTGTATGGAGTGCGCGCCCGTATTTGGAGTGCACGATCGTATTTGGAGTCCGCGCCCGTATTTGGAGTCGACGCCCGTATTTGGAGTGTGCGCCCGTATTTGGAGTGCGCACCCGTATTTGGAGTGCGTGACCGTATTTGTAGTGCGCGCCCGTATTTGGAGTGCGCGACTGTATTTGGAGTGCGCGCCCGTATTTGGAGTGCGCGACCGTATTTGGAGTGCGCGACCGTATTTGGAGTGCGCGACCGTATTTGTAGTGCGCGCCCGTATTTGGAGTGCGCTACCGTATTTGGAGTGCGCGACCGTATTTGGAGTGCGCGCCCGTGATTGGAGTGCGCGACTGTGATTGGAGTGCGTGCCTCTATTTGGTGTGCGTGACCGTATTTCGAGTGCGTTCACGCATTTGGATTGCGCGCCCGCATTTGGAGTGCGCGCCCGTATTTGGAGTGTGCGCCCGTATTTGGAGTGCGCGTCCGTATTTGTAGTGCGCGCCCGTGATTGGAGTGCGCGACAGTGATTGGAGTGCGTGCCCGTATTTGGTGTGTACGCCCATATTTGGAGTGCACGCCCGTGATTGGAATGCGTGACTGTGATTGGAGTGCGTGCCCGTATTTGGTGTGCGCGCCCGTATTTGGAGTGCACGCCCGCATTTGAGTTGCGCGCCCGTATTTGGAGTGCGCGCCCGTACTTGGAGTGCGCGACCGTATTTGGAGTGCGCGACCGTATTTAGAGTGCGCGCCCGTATTTATAGTGCGCGCCTGTATTTGGAGTGTGCGCCCGTATTTGGAGTGCACGCATGTATTTGGAGTGCGCGCCCGTATTTGGAGTGCATGCCTGCGTTTGGAGTACGCGCCCGTATTTGGAGTGCGCGCCCGAATTTGGAGTGCGCGCCCGTGATTGGAGCGGGCGACCGTATTTGCAGTGCCCGCCCGTGATTGGAGTGCGTGCCCGATATTGGAGTGCACGCCCGTATTTGGTGTGCGCGCCCGTATTTGGAGTGCGCACCCGTATTTGGAGTGCGCGCCCTTATTTGGAGTGCACGCCAGTATTTGGAGTGCCTGTCCGTATTTGGAGTGCGCGCACGTATATGGAGTGCGCGCCCGTATTTGGAGTGCGCGATTGTATTTGGAGTCCGCGCCCGTATTTGGAGTCCGCGCCCGTCTTTGGAGTGCGCGCCCGTATGTGGAGTGCACGACCGTATTTGTAGTGCGTGCCCGTATTTGGAGTGCGTGACCGTATTTGTAGTGCGCGACTGTATTTGGAGTGCGCGACCGTATTTGGAGTGCGCGCCCGTATTTATAGTGCGCGCCCGTGATTGGAGTGCGCGACTGTGATTGGAGTGCGTGCCCGTATTTGGTGTGCACGCCCGTGATTGGAATGCGCGACTGTGATTGGAGTGCGTGCCCGTATTTGGTGTGCGCGCCCATATTTGGAGTGCACGCCCGCATTTGAGTTGCGCGCCCGTGTTTGGAGTGCGCGCCCGTATTTGGAGTGCGCGCCCGTATTTGGAGTGCGCGCCCGTATTTGGAGTGCGCGCCCGTATTTGTAGTGCGCGCCCGTGTTTGTAGTGCGCGACCGTATTTGGAGTGCGCGACCGTATTTGTAGTGCGCGCCCGTATTTGGAGTGTGCGACCGTATTTGGAGTGTGCGACCGTATTTGGAGTGTGCGATCGTATTTGGAGTCCGCGCCCGTATTTGGAGTGTGCGTCCCTATTTGGAGTGCGCTACCGTATTTAGAGTGCGCGCCCGTATTTGGAGTGCGCGCCCGTATTTGGAGTATGCGCCCGTATTTGGAGTGCGCGCACGTATTTGGAGTGCGCGCATGTATTTGGAGTTTGCGCCCGTATTTGGAGTGCGCGCCCGTATTTAGAGTGCGCGCCCGTATTTGGAGTGCGCGCCCGTATTTGGAGTATGCGCCCGTATTTGGAGTATGCGCCCGTTATTTGGAGTGCGCGCACGTATTTGGAGTGCGCGCATGTATTTGGAGTTTGCGCCCGTATTTGGAGTGCGCGCCCGTATTTAGAGTGCGCGCCCGTATTTGGAGTGCGCGCCCGTATTTGGAGTATGCGCCCGTATTTGGAGTGCACGCACGTAATTGGAGTGCGCGACCGTATTTGGAGTGCGCGACCGTATTTGGAGTGCATGCCCGCATTTGGAGTGTGCGCCCACGTTTGGAGTACGCGCCCAGATTTGGAGTGTGCACCCGTATTTGGAGTGCGCGCCCGTATTTGGAGTTTGCACCCGTATTTGGAGTGGGTATTTGGAGTGCGCGACCGCATTTGGAGTGCGCGACCTCATTTGGAGTGCGTGCCCGTATTTGGAGTGCGCGCCCGAATATGGATTGCGCGACCGTATTTGGAGTGTGTGCCCATGATAGGAGTGCGTGCCATTATTTGGAGAGCGCGCCCGATATTGGAGTGTGCGCCCGTATTTGGTGTGCGCGCCCGTAATTGGAGTGCGCGCCCTTATTTGGAGTGCGCGCCAGTATTTGGAGTGCCAGCCCGTATTTGGAGTGCGCGCCCGTATTTGGAGTGCGCGCACGTGTATGGAGTGCGCGCCCGTATTTGGAGTGCACGATCGTATTTGGAGTCCGCGCCCGTATTTGGAGTCGACGCCCGTATTTGGAGTGTGCGCCCGTATTTGGAGTGCGCACCCGTATTTGGAGTGCGTGACCGTATTTGTAGTGCGCGCCCGTATTTGGAGTGCGCGACTGTATTTGGAGTGCGCGCCCGTATTTGGAGTGCGCGACCGTATTTGGAGTGCGCGACCGTATTTGGAGTGCGCGACCGTATTTGTAGTGCGCGCCCGTATTTGGAGTGCGCTACCGTATTTGGAGTGCGCGACCGTATTTGGAGTGCGCGCCCGTGATTGGAGTGCGCGACTGTGATTGGAGTGCATGCCTCTATTTGGTGTGCGTGACCGTATTTCGAGTGCGTTCACGCATTTGGATTGCGCGCCCGCATTTGGAGAGTGCGACCACATTATGTGTGCACGCCCGCGTTTGGAGTACGCGCCCGTATTTGGAGTGCGCGCCCGTATTTGGAGTGCGCGTCCGTATTTGTAGTGCGCGCCCGTGATTGGAGTGCGCGGCTGTGATTGGAGTGCGTGCCCGTATTTGGTGTGCGCGCCCGTATTTGGAGTGCATGCCCGCATTTGGAGTGCGCGCCCACGTTTGGAGTACGCGCCCAGATTTGGAGTGTGCACCCGTATTCGGAGTGCGCGCCCGTATTTGGAGTGCGCGCCCTTATTTGGAGTGCGCGCCCGTATTTGGAGTGCGCGCCCGTATTTGGAGTGCGCGCCCGTATTTGGAGTGCGCGCCCGTATTTGGAGTGCGCGCCAGTATTTGGAGTGCGCGACCGTATTTGGAGTGCGCGCCCGTATTTGGAGTCGGTGCCCGTATTTGGAGTGTTCACCCGTATTTGGAGTGCGCGACCGTATTTGGAGTACGCGCCCGTGATTGGAGTGCGCGACTGTGATTGGAGTGCGTGCCCGTATTTGGTGTGCGCGCCCGTGTTTGGAGTACGCGCCCGTATTTGGAGTGCGCGACCGTATTTGGAGTCCGCGGCCGTATTTGGAGTCGGCGCCCGTATTTGGTGCGTGCGCCCGTGTTTGGAGTGCGCGACTGTGATTGGAGTGCGCGCCCGTATTTGGTGTGCACGTCCGTACTTGGAGTGCGCGCCCGTGATTGGAGTGCGCGACAGTGATTGGAGTGCGTGCCCGTATTTGGTGTGTACGCCCATATTTGGAGTGCACGCCCGTGATTGGAATGCGTGACTGTGATTGGAGTGCGTGCCCGTATTTGGTGTGCGCGCCCGTATTTGGAGTGCACGCCCGCATTTGAGTTGCGCGCCCGTATTTGGAGTGCGCGCCCGTATTTAGAGTGCGCGCCCGTATTTATAGTGCGCGCCTGTATTTGGAGTGTGCGCCCGTATTTGGAGTGCACGCATGTATTTGGAGTGCGCGCCCGTATTTGGAGTGCATGCCTGCGTTTGGAGTACGCGCCCGTATTTGGAGTGCGCGCCCGAATTTGGAGTGCGCGCCCGTGATTGGAGCGGGCGACCGTATTTGCAGTGCCCGCCCGTGATTGGAGTGCGTGCCCGATATTGGAGTGCACGCCCGTATTTGGTGTGCGCGCCCGTATTTGGAGTGCGCACCCGTATTTGGAGTGCGCGCCCTTATTTGGAGTGCACGCCAGTATTTGGAGTGCCTGTCCGTATTTGGAGTGCGCGCCCGTATTTGGAGTGCGCGATCGTATTTGGAGTCCGCGCCCGTATTTGGAGTCCGCGCCCGTCTTTGGAGTGCGCGCCCGTATGTGGAGTGCACGACCGTATTTGTAGTGCGTGCCCGTATTTGGAGTGCGCGACCGTATTTGGAGTGCGCGACTGTATTTGGAGTGCGCGACCGTATTTGGAGTGCGCGCCCGTATTTATAGTGCGCGCCCGTATTTGGAGTGCGCGCCCGTGATTGGAGTGCGCGACTGTGATTGGAGTGCGTGCCCGTATTTGGTGTGCGCGCCCGTATTTGGAGTGCGCGCCCGTATTTGGAGTATGCGCCCGTATTTGGAGTGCGCGACCGTATTTGGAGTGCACGATCGTATTTGGAGTCCGCGGCCGTATTTGGAGTCGGCGCCCGTATTTGGAGCGTGCGCCCGTGTTTGGAGTGCGCGACTGTGATTGGAGTGCGTGCCCGATATTGGAGTGCGCGCCCGTATTTGGTGTGCGCGCCCGTATTTGTAGTGCACGCCCGTGATTGGAGTGCGTGCCCGTATTTGGTGTGCGCGCCCGTATTTGGAGTGCGCGCCCGTATTTGGAGTGCGTGCCCGTATTTGGAGTTCGCGCCCATGATTGGAGCGGGCGACCGTATTTGGAATGCGCGCCCATGATTGGAGTGCGCGCCTGATATTGGAGTGCATGCCCGTATTCGGTGTGCGCACCCTTATTTGGAGTGCACGCCCGTATTTGGAGTGCGTGCCCGTATTTGGTGTGCGCCCCCGTATTTGTAGTGCACACCCATGATTGGAGTGCGCGACTGTGATTGGAGTGCGTGCCCGTATTTGGTGTGCGCGCCCGTATTTGGGGTGCACGCCCGTGATTGGAATGCGCGACTGTGATTGGAGTGCGTGCCCGTATTTGGTGTGCGCGCCCGTATTTGGAGTGCACGACCGTATTTGTAGAGCGCGCCCGTATTTGGAGTGCGTGACCGTATTTGGAGTGCGCGACCATATTTGGAGTGCGCGATCGTATTTGGAGTCCGCGCCCGTATTTGAAGTGTGCGCCCCTATTTGGAGTGCGCGACCGTATTTGGAGTGCGCGCCCGTATTTGGAGTGCGCGCCCGTATCTGGAGTGCGCGCCCGTATTTGGAGTGTGCGCCCTTATTTGGAGTGCGCGACCGTATTTGGAGTGCGCGCCCGTATTTGGAGTGCGCGCCCGTATTTGGAGTGCGCGCCCGTATTTGGAGTGCGCGCCCGTATTTGGAGTGCGCGCCCGTATTTGGAGTGCGCGCCCGTATTTGGAGTGCGCGCCCGTATTTGGAGTGCGCGCCCGTATTTGGAGTGCACGCCCGCATTTGAGTTGTGCGCCCGTATTTGGAGTGCGCTCACGTATTTGGAGTGCGCTCACGTATTTGGAGGGCGCGACCGTATTTGGAGTGCACGATCGTATTTGGAGTCGGCGCCAGTATTTGGAGTGCGTGCCCGTATTTGGAGTGCGCGCCCGTGATTGGAGTGCGCGACTGTGATTGGAGTGCGCGCCCTTATTTGGTGTGCGCGTCCGCATTTGCAGTGCGTGCTCGTGATTGGAGTGCGCGACTGTGATTGGAGTGCGTGCCCGTATTTGGTGTGCGCGCCCGTATTTGGAGTGTGCGCCTGCATTTGGAGTGCGCGCCCGCATTTGGAGTGTGCGCCCGCATTTGGAGTTCGCGCCCGTATTTGGAGTGCACGTCCGTGATTGGAGTGGGCGCCCGCATTTGGAGTGCGCGTCCGCATTTGGAGTGCGTGACCGTATTTTGAGTACGAGCCCGTTTTTGGAGTGCGCGCCCGTGATTGGAGTGGGTATTTGGACTGAGCGACCGCATTTGGAGTGCGCGCCCGTATTTGGAGTGCGCGCCCGTATTTGGAGTGCGCGCCCATATTTGGAGTGCGCGCCCGTATTTGGAGTGCGCGCCCATATTTGGTGTGCGCGCCCGTATTTGTAGTGCGCGCCCGTATTTGGAGTGAGCGCACATATTTGGAGTGCGCGCCCCTATTTGGATTCGGCGCCCGAATTTGGAGTGTGCGCCCGTATTTGGAGTGTGCGCCCGTATTTGGAATGCGCGCCCGTATTTGGAATGCGCGCACATATTTGGAGTGCGCGATCGTATTTGGAGTGCGCGCCCGTATTTGGAGTGCGCGCCCGTATTTGGAGTGCGCACCGGTATTTGGAGTGCGCTCATGTATTTGGAGTGCGCGACCGTATTTGGTGTGCGCGTCCGCATTTGCAGTGCACGCTCGTGATTGGAGTGCGCGACTGTGATTGGAGTGCGTGCCCGTATTTGGTGTGCGCACCTGTATTTGGAGTGCGCGCCCGTATTTGGATTGCGCGCCCGCATTTGGAGTGCGCGCCCGTATTTGGAGTGCGCGCCCGTATTTGGAGTGCGCGCAGGTATTGGGAGTGCGCGACCGTATTTGGAGTCGGCGCCCGTATTTGGAGTGGGCGCCCTCATTTGGATTGCGTGCCCGTGATTGGAGCGGGCGACCGTATTTGGAGTACGCGCCCGTATTTGGAGTGCGCGCCCGAATTTGGAGTGCGCGCCCGTGATTGGAGCGGGCGACCGTATTTGGAGTGCGCGACCGTATTTGGAGTGCGCGACTGTATTTGGAGTGCGCGACCGTATTTGGAGTGCGCGCCCGTATTTATAGTGCGCGCCCGTATTTGGAGTGTGCGCCCGTATTTGGAGTGCGCGCACGTATTTGGAGTCAGCGGCCGTATTTGGAGTCGGCGCCCATATTTGGAGTGTGCGCCCGTGTTTGGAGTGCGCGACTGTGATTGGAGAGCGCGCCCGTATTTGGTGTGCGCGTCCGTATTTGGAGTGCGCGCCCGTGATTGGAGTGCGTGACTGTGATTGGAGTGCGTGCCCGTATTTGGTGTGCGCTCCCGTATTTGGAGTGCACGCCCGTGATTGGAATGCGCGACTGTGATTGGAGTGCGTGCCCGTATTTGGTGTGCGCGCCCGTATTTGGAGTGCACGCCCGCATTAGAGTTACGCGCCCGTGTTTGGAGTGCGCGCCCGTATTTGGAGTGCGCGCCCGTATTTGGAGTGCGTGCCCATGATTGGAGCGGGCGACCATATTTGGAGTGCGCGCCCGTATTTGGAGTGCGCGCCCGTATTTGTAGTGCGCGCCCGTATTTGGAGTGCGCGACCGTATTTGTAGTGCGCGCCCGTATTTGGAGTGCACGCCCGTATTTGGAGTGCACGCCCGTATTTGGAGTCCGTGCCCGTATTTGGAGTGCGCGCCCGTATTTGGAGTGCGCGCCCGTATTTGGAGTGCGAGACCGTATTTGTAGTGCGCGCCCGTATTTGGAGTGCACGCCCGTATTTGTAGTGCGAGACCGTATTTGTAGTGCGCGCCCGTATTTGGAGTGCGCGACCGTACTTAGAGTGCGCGCCCGTATTTGGAGTGTGCGCCCATATTTGGAGTCCGCGCCCATATTTGGAGTGCGCGCACATATTTGGAGTGCGCGACCGTATTTGGAGTACGCGATCGTATTTGGAGTCCGCGCCCGTGTTTGGAGTACGCGCCCGTATTTGGAGTGCGCGCCCGTATTTGGAGTTCGCGCCCATGATTGGAGCGGGCGACCGTATTTGGTGTGCGCGCCCTTATTTGGAGTGCGCACCCGTATTTGGAGTGCGCGCCCGTATTTGGAGTGCGCGCCCGTATTTGGAGTGCGCGCACGTATATGGAGTGCGTGCCCGTATTTGGAGTGCGTGCCCGTATTTGGAGTGCGCGCCCGTATTTGGAGTGCGCGCATGTATTTGGAGTGCGCGACGCTATTTGGAGTGTGCGCCCGTATTTGGAGTCCGCGCCCATATTTGGAGTCGGCGCCCGTATTTGGAGTGTGCGCCCATATTGGGAGTGCGCGCCCGTATTTGGAGTGCGCGCCCGTATTTGTAGTGCACGCCCGTGATTGGAGTGCGCGACTGTGATTGGAGTGCGCGACTGTGATTGGAGTGCGCGACTGTGATTGGAGTACGTGCCCGATATTGGAGTGCGCGCCCGTATTTGGAGTGTGCGCCCGTGTTTGGAGTGCGCGACTGTGATTGGAGAGCGCGCCCGTATTTGGTGTGCGCGTCCGTATTTGGAGTGCGCACCCGTGATTGGAGTGCGTGACTGTGATTGGAGTGCGTGCCCGTATTTGGTGTGCGCTCCCGTATTTGGAGTGCACGCCCGTGATTGGAATGCGCGACTGTGATTGGAGTGCACGCCCGCATTTGAGTTACGCGCCCGTGTTTGGAGTGCGCGCCCGTATTTGGAGTGCACGCCCATATTTGGAGTGCGCGCCCATATTTGGTGTGCGCGCCCATATTTGTAGTGCGCGCCCGTATTTGGAGTGAGCGCACATATTTGGAGTGCGCGATCGTATTTGGAGTCAGCGCCCCTATTTGGATTCGGCGCCCGTATTTGGAGTGCGCGCCCGTATTTGGAATGCGCGCACATATTGGGAGTGCGCGATCGTATTTGGAGTGCGTGCCCGTATTTGGAGTACGCGCCCGTATTTGGAGTGCGTGCCCGTATTTGGAGTACGCGCCCGTATTTGGAGTGCGCCCCCGCATTTGGAGTGCGCGCCCGCATTTGGAGTGCGCGCCCACATTTGGAGTGCGCGCCCGCATTTGGAGTGCGTGCTCGTATTTGAATTGCACGTCTGTGATTGGAGTGGGCGCCCGCATTTGGAGTGCGCGTCCTCATTTGGAGTGCGCGACCGTATTTTGAGTACGCGCCCGTATTTGGAGTGCGCGCCCATGATTGGAGTGGGTATTTGGACTGCGCGACCGCATTTGGAGTGCGCGCCCGTGATTGGAGCGGGTGACCGTACTTGGAGTGCGTGCCCGATATTGGAGTGCGCGCCCGTATTTGGTGTGCGCGCCCATATTTGGAGTGCGCACCCATATTTGGAGTGCGCGCCCCTATTAGGAGTGCGCGCCCATATTTGGAGTGCACGCCCGTATTTGGAGTGCGCACACGTATATGGAGTGCGCGACCGTATTTGGAGTGCGCGACTGAATTTGGAGTGCACGCCCGTATTTGGAGTGCGCACACGTATATGGAGTGCGCGACCGTATTTATAGTGCGCGCCCGTATTTGGAGTGCACGCCCGTATTTGGAGTACGCACACGTATATGGAGTGCGCGACCGTATTTGGAGTGCGCGACTGTATTTGCAGTCCGCGCCCGTAATTGGAGTGCGCGACCGTATTTGGAGTGCGCGCCCGTATTTATAGTGCGCGCCCGTATTTGGAGTGTGCGCCCGTATTTGGAGTGCGCGCACGTATTTGGAGTCCGCGGCCGTATTTGGAGTTGGCGCCCATATTTGGGGTGTGCGCCTGTGTTTGGAGTGCGCGACTATGATTGGAGAGCGCGCCCGTATTTGGTGTGCGCTCCCGTATTTGGAGTGCACGCCCGTGATTGGAATGCGCGACTGTGATTGGAGTGCGTGCCCGTATTTGGTGTGCGCGCCCGTATTTGGAGTGCACGCCCGCATTTGAGTTGCGCGCCCGTGTTTGGAGTGCGCGCCCGTATTTGGAGTGCGCGCCCGTATTTGGAGTGCGTGCCCATGATTGGAGCGGGCGACCATATTTGGAGTGCGCGCCCGTATTTGGAGTGCGCGCCCGTATTTGGAATGCGCGCCCGTATTTGTAGTGCACGCCCGTGATTGGAGTGCGCGACTGTGATTGGAGTGCGCGACTGTGATTGGAGTGCGCGACTGTGATTGGAGTACGTGCCCGATATTGGAGTGCGCGCCCGTATTTGGAGTGTGCGCCCGTGTTTGGAGTGCGCGACTGTGATTGGAGAGCGCGCCCGTATTTGGTGTGCGCGTCCGTATTTGGAGTGCGCACCCGTGATTGGAGTGCGTGACTGTGATTGGAGTGCGTGCCCGTATTTGGTGTGCGCTCCCGTATTTGGAGTGCACGCCCGTGATTGGAATGCGCGACTGTGATTGGAGTGCACGCCCGCATTTGAGTTACGCGCCCGTGTTTGGAGTGCGCGCCCGTATTTGGAGTGCACGCCCATATTTGGAGTGCGCGCCCATATTTGGTGTGCGCGCCCATATTTGTAGTGCGCGCCCGTATTTGGAGTGAGCGCACATATTTGGAGTGCGCGATCGTATTTGGAGTCAGCGCCCCTATTTGGATTCGGCGCCCGTATTTGGAGTGCGCGCCCGTATTTGGAATGCGCGCACATATTGGGAGTGCGCGATCGTATTTGGAGTGCATGCCCGTATTTGGAGTACGCGCCCGTATTTGGAGTACGCGCCCGTATTTGGAGTGCGCCCCCGCATTTGGAGTGCGCGCCCGCATTTGGAGTGCGCGCCCACATTTGGAGTGCGCGCCCGCATTTGGAGTGCGTGCTCGTATTTGAATTGCACGTCTGTGATTGGAGTGGGCGCCCGCATTTGGAGTGCGCGTCCTCATTTGGAGTGCGCGACCGTATTTTGAGTACGCGCCCGTATTTGGAGTGCGCGCCCATGATTGGAGTGGGTATTTGGACTGCGCGACCGCATTTGGAGTGCGCGCCCGTGATTGGAGCGGGTGACCGTACTTGGAGTGCGCGCCCGATATTGGAGTGCGCGCCCGTATTTGGTGTGCGCGCCCATATTTGGAGTGCGCACCCATATTTGGAGTGCGCGCCCCTATTAGGAGTGCGCGCCCATATTTGGAGTGCACGCCCGTATTTGGAGTGCGCACACGTATATGGAGTGCGCGACCGTATTTGGAGTGCGCGACTGAATTTGGAGTGCACGCCCGTATTTGGAGTGCGCACACGTATATGGAGTGCGCGACCGTATTTATAGTGCGCGCCCGTATTTGGAGTGCACGCCCGTATTTGGAGTACGCACACGTATATGGAGTGCGCGACCGTATTTGGAGTGCGCGACTGTATTTGCAGTCCGCGCCCGTAATTGGAGTGCGCGACCGTATTTGGAGTGCGCGCCCGTATTTATAGTGCGCGCCCGTATTTGGAGTGTGCGCCCGTATTTGGAGTGCGCGCACGTATTTGGAGTCCGCGGCCGTATTTGGAGTTGGCGCCCATATTTGGGGTGTGCGCCTGTGTTTGGAGTGCGCGACTGTGATTGGAGAGCGCGCCCGTATTTGGTGTGCGCTCCCGTATTTGGAGTGCACGCCCGTGATTGGAATGCGCGACTGTGATTGGAGTGCGTGCCCGTATTTGGTGTGCGCGCCCGTATTTGGAGTGCACGCCCGCATTTGAGTTGCGCGCCCGTGTTTGGAGTGCGCGCCCGTATTTGGAGTGCGCACCCGTATTTGGAGTGCGTGCCCATGATTGGAGCGGGCGACCATATTTGGAGTGCGCGCCCGTATTTGGAGTGCGCGCCCGTATTTGTAGTGCGCGCCCGTATTTGGAGTGCGCGACCGTATTTGTAGTGCGCGCCCGTATTTGGCGTGCACGCCCGTATTTGGAGTGCGCGCCCGTATTTGGAGTCCGTGCCCGTATTTGGAGTGCGCGCCCGTATTTGGAGTGCGCGCCCGTATTTGTAGTGCGAGACCGTATTTGTAGTGCCCGCCCGTATTTGGAGTGCGCGACCGTATTTAGAGTGCGCGCCCGTATTTGGAGTGCGCGCCCGTATTTGGAGTGCGCGCCCGTATTTGTAGTGCGAGACCGTATTTGTAGTGCGCGCCCGTATTTGGAGTGCGCGACCGTATTTAGAGTGCGCGCCCGTATTTGGAGTGCGCGCCCGTATTTGGAGTACGCGCCCGAATATGGAGTGTGCGACCGTATTTGGAGTGCGCGCCCGTGATTGGAGTGGGTATTTGGAGTGCGCAACCGCATTTGGAGTGCGTGCCCGTATTTGGAGTGCGCGCCCGAATATGGATTGTGCGACCATATTTGGAGTGCGCGCCCGTGATTGGAGTGCACGCCCGTGATTGGATTGCGCGCCCGTTATTGGAGTGCGCGCACGTATTTGGTGTGCGCGCCCGTATTTGGTGTGCGTGCCCGTATTTGGAGTGCGCGCCCGCAATTTGGAGTGCGCGCCCGCATTTGCAGTGTGCGCCCGTATTTGGAGTGCTTGCCCTAATATGGATTGCGCACCGCGTATTTGGAGTGCGCGACATCATTTGGAGTGCGCGCCCGTATTTGCAGTGCGCACCCGTATTTGGAGTGTGCGCCCGTGATTGAAGTGCGCTTCTGTGATTGGAGTCCTCGCCCGTATTTGGAGTGCGCGCCCGTGATTGAAGTGCGCGACTGTGATTGGAGTCCTCGCACGTATTTGGAGTGCGCGCCCGTATTTGGAGCGCGCGCCCGTATTTGGAGTGAGCGCCCGTATTTGGAGTGCGCGCCCGTACTTGGAGTGCGCGACCGTATTTGGAGTGGGCGCCCACAATTGGAGTGTGCGCCCGCATTTGGAGTGCGCGCCCGAATATGGCGTGCGCGCCCATATTTGAAGTGCGCGCCCGAATATGGAATGCGCGCCATTATTTGGAGTGCGCACCCATATTTGGAGTGGGTATTTGGAGTGCGCGACCGCATTTGGAGCGCGCGACCTCAATTGGATTGCGTGCCCGTATTTGGAGTGCGCGCCCGAATATGGAGTGCGCGACCGTATTTGGAGTGTGCGCCCGTGATTGGAGTGCGTGCCCGTGATTGGAGAGCGCGACTGTGATTGGAGTGCGCGCCCGTATTTGGTGTGCGCGCCCGTATTTGGAGTGCACGACCGTATTTGTAGTGCGCGCCCGTATTTGGAGTGCGTGACCGTATTTGGAGTGCGCGACCATATTTGGAGTGCGCGATCGTATTTGGAGTCCGCGCCCGTCTTTGAAGTGTGCGCCCCTATTTGGAGTGCGCGACCGTATTTGGAGTCCGCGCCCGTCTTTGAAGTGTGCGCCCCTATTTGGAGTGCGCGCCCGTATTTGGAGTGCGCGCCCGTATTTGGAGTGCGCGCCCGTATTTGGAGTGTGCGCCCTTATTTGGAGAGCGCGACCGTATTTGGAGTGCGCGCCCGTATTTGGAGTGCGCGCCCGAATATGGCGTGCGCGCCCATATTTGAAGTGCGCGCCCGAATATGGAATGCGCGCCATTATTTGGAGTGCGCACCCATATTTGGAGTGGGTATTTGGAGTGCGCGGACCGCATTTGGAGCGCGCGACCTCAATTGGATTGCGTGCCCGTATTTGGAGTGCGCGCCCGAATATGGAGTGCGCGACCGTATTTGGAGTGTGCGCCCGTGATTGGAGTGCGTGCCCGTGATTGGAGAGCGCGACTGTGATTGGAGTGCGCGCCCGTATTTGGTGTGCGCGCCCGTATTTGGAGTGCACGCCCATATTTGGAGTGGGCACCCGCAAATGGAGTGCGCGCCCGCATTTGGAGTGCGCGCCCGCATTTGGAGTGCGCGCCCGTATTTGGAGTACTCGCCCGTATTTGGAGTGCGCGCCCGTATTTGGAGATCGCGCCAGTACTTGGAGTGCGCGCCCATATTTGAAGTGCGCGCCCGTATTTGGAGTGCGCGCCCGTGATTGGAGTGCGCGCCCGATATTGGAGCGCACGCCTGTATTTGGTGTGCGCACCCGTAATTGGAGTGCGCACCCGTTATTGGAGTGCGCGCCCGTTATTGGAGTGCGCGCCCGTATTTGGAGTGCGCGCCTGTATTTGGAGTGCGCGCCCGTATTTGGAGTGCGCGCCCGTATTTGGAGTGCGCGCACGTATTTGGAGTGCGCGACTGTATTTGAAGTCCGCGCCTGTATTTGGAGTCCGCGCCCGTATTTGGAGTGCGTGCCCGTATTTGGAGTGCGCGACTCTATTTGGAGTGCGCGCCCGTATTTTGGAGTGCGCGACCGTATTTGGAGTGCGCGTCCGTATTTGTAGTCCGTGCCCGTATTTGGAGTGCGTGCCCATATTTGGAGTGCGCGACCGTATTTGTAGTGCGCGCCCGTATTTGGAGTGCGCGCCCGTATTTGGAGTGCGCGTCCGTGATTGGAGTGCGCGCCCAATATTGGAGCGCACGCCCGTATTTGGTGTGCGCACCCGTAATTGTAGTGCGCACCCGTTATTGGATTGCGCGCCCGTTATTGGAGTGCGCGCCCGTATTTGGAGTGCGCGCCTGTATTTGGAGTGCGCGCCCGTATTTGGAGTGCGCGCCCGTATTTGGAGTGCATGCACGAATTTGGAGTGCGCGACCGTATTTGGAGATCGCGCCAGTACTTGGAGTGCGCGCCCATATTTGAAGTGCGCGCCCGTATTTGGAGTGCGCGACCGTATTTGGAGTGCGCGCCCGTATTTTGGAGTGGGCGCCCGCAATTGGAGTGGGCGCCCGCATTTGGAGTGCGCGCCCGCATTTGGAGTGCGCACCCGTATTTGGAGTGTGTGCCCGTATTTGAGTGCGCGCCCGAATATGGAGTGCGCGCACGTATTTGGAGTGCGCGCCCGTATTTGGAGTGCGCACCCGTATTTGGAGCGTGTACCTGCAATTGGAGTGCGTGCCCGTATTTGGAGTGCGCGCCCGAATATGGAGTGCGCGCACGTATTTGGAGTGCGTGCACGTATCTGGAGTGCGCGCCTGTATTTGGAGTGTGCGCCCGTATTTGGAGTGCGCGCCCGTATTTGGAGTTGGCACCCGCAAATTGGAGTGTGCGCCCGCATTTGCAGTGTGCGCCCGCATTTGGAGTGCGCGCCCGTATTTGTAGTGCGTGCACGTATTTGGAGTGCGCGTCCGAATATGGAGCGCGCGCAAGAATATGGAGTGCGCGCCCGTATTTGGAGTGCGCAACCGTATTTGGAGTGGGTATTTGGAGTGCGGGACCGCATTTGGAGTGCGCGACATCATTTGAAGAGCGTGCCCGTATTTGGAGTGCGCGCCCGTATTTGGAGTGCGCACCCGTATTTGGAGTGCGCGCCCGTATTTGGAGTGGGCATCCGCAATTGGAGTGCGCGCCCGCATTTGGAGTGCGCGCCCGTATTTGGAGTACTCGCCCGTATTTGGAGTGCGCGCCCGTATTTGGAGATCGCGCCAGTACTTGGAGTGCGCGCCCATATTTGAAGTGCGCGCCCGTATTTGGAGTGCGCGCCCGTGATTGGAGTGCGCGCCCGATATTGGAGCGCACGCCTGTATTTGGTGTGCGCACCCGTAATTGGAGTGCGCACCCGTTATTGGAGTGCGCGCCCGTTATTGGAGTGCGCGCCCGTATTTGGAGTGCGCGCCTGTATTTGGAGTGCGCGCCCGTATTTGGAGTGCGCGCCCGTATTTGGAGTGCGCGCACGTATTTGGAGTGCGCGACTGTATTTGAAGTCCGCGCCTGTATTTGGAGTCCGCGCCCGTATTTGGAGTGCGTGCCCGTATTTGGAGTGCGCGACTCTATTTGGAGTGCGCGCCCGTATTTGGAGTGCGCGACCGTATTTGGAGTGCGCGTCCGTATTTGTAGTCCGTGCCCGTATTTGGAGTGCGTGCCCATATTTGGAGTGCGCGACCGTATTTGTAGTGCGCGCCCGTATTTGGAGTGCGCGCCCGTATTTGGAGTGCGCGTCCGTGATTGGAGTGCGCGCCCAATATTGGAGCGCACGCCCGTATTTGGTGTGCGCACCCGTAATTGTAGTGCGCACCCGTTATTGGATTGCGCGCCCGTTATTGGAGTGCGCGCCCGTATTTGGAGTGCGCGCCTGTATTTGGAGTGCGCGCCCGTATTTGGAGTGCGCGCCCGTATTTGGAGTGCATGCACGAATTTGGAGTGCGCGACCGTATTTGGAGATCGCGCCAGTACTTGGAGTGCGCGCCCATATTTGAAGTGCGCGCCCGTATTTGGAGTGCGCGACCGTATTTGGAGTGCGCGCCCGTATTTGGAGTGGGCGCCCGCAATTGGAGTGGGCGCCCGCATTTGGAGTGCGCGCCCGCATTTGGAGTGCGCACCCGTATTTGGAGTGTGTGCCCGTATTTGAGTGCGCGCCCGAATATGGAGTGCGCGCACGTATTTGGAGTGCGCGCCCGTATTTGGAGTGCGCACCCGTATTTGGAGCGTGTACCTGCAATTGGAGTGCGTGCCCGTATTTGGAGTGCGCGCCCGAATATGGAGTGCGCGCACGTATTTGGAGTGCGTGCACGTATCTGGAGTGCGCGCCTGTATTTGGAGTGTGCGCCCGTATTTGGAGTGCGCGCCCGTATTTGGAGTTGGCACCCGCAAATTGGAGTGTGCGCCCGCATTTGCAGTGTGCGCCCGCATTTGGAGTGCGCGCCCGTATTTGTAGTGCGTGCACGTATTTGGAGTGCGCGTCCGAATATGGAGCGCGCGCAAGAATATGGAGTGCGCGCCCGTATTTGGAGTGCGCAACCGTATTTGGAGTGGGTATTTGGAGTGCGGGACCGCATTTGGAGTGCGCGACATCATTTGAAGAGCGTGCCCGTATTTGGAGTGCGCGCCCGTATTTGGAGTGCGCACCCGTATTTGGAGTGCGCGCCCGTATTTGGAGTGCGCGAACGTATTTGGAGTGCGCGCCCGTATTTGGAGTGGGCATCCGCAATTGGAGTGCGCGCCCGCATTTGGAGTGCGCTCCCGCATTTGGAGTGCGCGCTCGTATTTGGAGTGCGTGCCCGTATTTGGAGTGCGTGCCCGAATATGGAGTGCGCGCCCGTATTTGGAGTACGCGCCCGAATTTGGAGTGCGCGCCCATATTTGGAGTGCGCACCCGTATTTGGAGTGGGTATTTGGTGTGCGCGACCGCATTTGGAGTGCGCGACCTCATTTGGAGTGCGTGCCCGTATTTGGAGTGCGCGCCCGAGTATGGAGTGCGCGACCGTATTTGGAGTGCGCGCCCGTGATTGGAGTGTGCTCCCGTGATAGGAGTGAGCGACTGTGATTGGAGTGTGCGGCTGCATTTGTAGTGCGCGCCCGTATTTGGAGTGCGTGCCCGTATTTGGAGTGCGCGCCCGTATTTGGAGTGCGCGCCCGTATTTGGAGTGGGCGCCCGAATATGGAGTGCGCGCCCGCATTTGGAGTGCGCATCCATATTTGGAGTGGGTATTTGGAGTGCGCGACCACATTTGTTGTGCGCGACCTCATTTGGAGTGCGTGCCCGTATTTGGAGTGCACGCCCGTATTTGGAGTGCGCGTCTGTATTTGGAGATCACGACAGTACTTGGAGTGCGCGCCCGTATTTGGAGTGCGCGCACGTATTTGGAGTCCTCGCCAGTATTTGGAGTGCGCGCCCGTATTTGGAGATCACGCCAGTACTTGGAGTGCGCGCCCGTATTTGGAGTGCGCGCCCGTATTTGGAGTGTGTGCCCGTGATTGGAGTACGCGCCCGATATTGGAGCGTGCGCCCGTATTTGGTGTGCGCGCCCGTATTTGGAGTGGGCGCACACAATTGGAGTGCGCGCCCGCATTTGGAGTGCGCGCCCGCATTTGCAGTGCGCGCCCGTATTTGGAGTGCGTGCCCGTATTTGGAGTGCGCGCCCGTATTTGGAGTGCACGCCCGTGTTTGGAGTGCGCGCCCGAATATGGAGTGCGCGCCCGCATTTGGAGTGCGCATCCATATTTGGAGTGGGTATTTGGAATGCGCGACCGCATTTGTAGTGCGCGACCTCATTTGGAGTGCGTGCCCGTATTTGGAGTGCGCGCCCGTATTTGGAGTGCGCGCCTGTGATTGGAGTGCGCGACTGTGATTGGAGTGCGTGCCCGTATTTGGTGTGCGCTCCCGTATTTGGAGTCCTCGCCCGTATTTGGAGTGCGCGCCCGTATTTGGAGATCGCGGCAGTACTTGGAGTGCGCA
Source organism: Cetorhinus maximus (assembly GCF_964194155.1). NCBI lineage: Eukaryota > Metazoa > Chordata > Chondrichthyes > Lamniformes > Cetorhinidae > Cetorhinus > Cetorhinus maximus. Next base: position 23,488 of record NW_027596866.1, read on the forward strand.
CCCGGATTTGGAGTGCGCGCCCGTATTTGGAGTGCACCCCCGTGATTGGACTGCGCGCCAGATATTGGAGTGCGCGCCCGTATTGGGTGTGCGCGACTGTATTTGGAGTGGGCGCCCGCAATTGGAGTGCGCGCCCGCATTTGGATTGCGCGCCCGCATTTGGAGTGGGCGCCCGCGTTTGGATTGCGCACCCGCATTTGGAGTGTGTGCCCGTATTTGGAGTGATTGCCCCAATATGGAGTGCGCGTCCTCATTTGGTGTGCGCTCCCGTATTTGGAGTGCGCGCCCGTATTTGGAGTCCGCGCCCGTATTTGGAGTGCGCGCCCGTATTTGGAGTGCGCAACTGTATTTGGAGTGCGCGCCCGTATTTGGAGTGCGCGACCGTATTTGGAGTGCGCACCCGTATTTGGAGGGCGCGCCCGTATTTGGAGTGCACGCCCGTATTTGGAGTGCGCGCCCGAATATGGAGTGCGCGCCCGCATTTGGAGTGCGCATCCGTATTTGGAGTGGGTATTTGGAATGCGCGACCGCATTTTGAGTGCGTGACCTCATTTGGAGTGCGTGCCCGTATTTGGAGTGCGCGCCCGTATTTGGAGTGCGCGCCTGTGATTGGAGTGCGTGCCCGTATTTGGTGTGCGCGCCCGTATTTGGAGTGCGTGCCCGAATATGGAGTGCGCGCCCGTATTTGGAGTGCGCGCCCGAATTTGGAGTGCGCGCCCATATTTGGAGTGCGCACCCGTATTTGGAGTGGGTATTTGGTGTGCGCGACCGCATTTGGAGTGCGCGACCTCATTTGGAGTGCGTGCCCGTATTTGGAGTGCGCGCCCGAGTATGGAGTGCGCGACCGTATTTGGAGTGCGCGCCCGTGATTGGAGTGTGCTCCCGTGATAGGAGTGAGCGAATGTGATTGGAGTGTGTGGCTGCATTTGTAGTGCGCGCCCGTATTTGGAGTGCGTGCCCGTATTTGGAGTGCGCGCCCGTATTTGGAGTGCGCGCCCGTATTTGGAGTGGGCGCCCGAATATGGAGTGCACGCCCGCATTTGGAGTGCGCGTCTGTATTTGGAGATCACGACAGTACTTGGAGTGCGCGCCCGTATTTGGAGTGCGCGCACGTATTTGGAGTCCTCGCCCGTATTTGGAGTGCGCGCCCATATTTGGAGATCACGCCAGTACTTGGAGTGCGCGCCCGTATTTGGAGTCCTCGCCCGTATTTGGAGTGCACGCCCGTATTTGGAGATCACGACAGTACTTGGAGTGCGCACCCGGATTTGGAGTGCGCGCCCGTATTTGGAGTGCGTGCCCGCAATTGGAGTGCGCGCCCGCATTTGGAGTGCGTGCCTGCATTTGGAGTGTGTGCCCGTATTTGGAGTGCGTGCCCGCAATTGGATTGCGCGCCCGCATTTGGAGTGCGTGCCCGTATTTGGAGTGCGCGACCGCATTTGGAGTGCGCACCCATATTTGGAGTGCGCCCCCACATTTGGAGTGCGCGCCCGCATTTGGAGTGTGCGCCTGCATTTGGATTGCGCGACCGCATTTGGAGTGCGCGACCACATTTGGTGTGTGCGCCCGTATTTGGAGTCCTCGCCCGTATTTGGAGTGTGCGCCCGTATTTGGAGATCGCGCCCGTATTTGGAGTCCTCGCCCGTATTTGGAGTGCGCGCCCGTATTTGGAGTGCGCGCCCGTGATTGGAGTACGCGCCCGATATTGGAGCGTGCGCCCGTATTTGGTGTGCGCGCCCGTATTTGGAGTGGGCGCACGCAATTGGAGTGCGCGCCCGCATTTGGAGTGCGCGCCCGCATTTGCAGTGCGCGCCCGTATTTGGAGTGGGTATTTGGAGTGCGGGACCGCATTTGGAGTGCGCGACATCATTTGAAGAGCGTGCCCGTATTTGGAGTGCGCGCCCGTATTTGGAGTGCGCGCCCGTATTTGGAGTGCGCGCCCGTATTTGGAGTGCGCGAACGTATTTGCAGTGCGCGCCCGTATTTGGAGTGGGCGCCCGCAATTGGAGAGCGCGCCCGCATTTGGAGTGCGCTCCCGCATTTAGAGTGCGCGCCCGTATTTGGAGTGCGTGCCCGTATTTGGAGTGCGTGCCCGAATATGGAGTGCGCGCACGTATTTGGAGTGCGCGCCCGAATATGGAGTGCGCACCCATATTTGGAGTGCACACCCGTATTTGGGGTGGGTATCTGGTGTGCGCGACCGCATTTGGAGTGCGCGACCTCATTTGGAGTGCGCGCCCGTATTTGGAGTGCGCGCCCGAATATGGAGTGCGCACCCATATTTGGAGTGCGCACCCGTATTTGGAGTGGGTATTTGGTGTGCGCGACCGCATTTGGAGTGCGCGACCTCATTTGGAGTGCGTGCCCGTATTTGGAGTGCGCGCCCGAGTATGGAGTGCGCGACCGTATTTGGAGTGCGCGCCCGTGATTGGAGTGTCCTCCCGTGATAGGAGTGCGCGACTGTGATTGGAGTGCGTGCCTGCATTTGTAGTGCGCGCCCGTATTTGGAGTGCGTGCCCGTATTTGGAGTACGCGCCCGTATTTGGAGTGCGCGCCCGTATTTGGAGTGGGCGCCCGAATATGGTGTGCGCGCCCGCATTTGGAGTGCGCATCCGTATTTGGAGTGGGTATTTGGAGTGCGCGACCACATTTGTTGTGCGCGACCTCATTTGGAGTGCGTGCCCGTATTTGGAGTGCGCGCCCGTATTTGGAGTGCGCGCCTGTGATTGGAGTGCACGACTGTGATTGGAGTGCGTGCCCGTATTTGGTGTGCGCGCCCGTATTTGGAGTCCTCGCCCGTATTTGGAGTGCGCGCCCATATTTGGAGATCGCGCCAGTACTTGGAGTGCGCTCCTTGATTTGGAGTGCGCGCCCGTATTTGGAGTGCGCGCCCGTGATTGGAGTGCGCGCCCGATATTGGAGCGCGCGCCCGTATTTGGTGTGCGCGACTGTATTTGGAGTGGGTGCCCGCAATTGGAGTGCGCGCCCGCATTTGGAGTGCGCGACCGCATTTGCTGTGCGCGCCGTATTTGGAGTGCACGCCCGTATTCGGAGTGCACGCCCGCATTTGGAGTGGGCACCCGCATTTGGAGTGGGCGACCGTATTTGGAGTGGGCGACCGTATTTGGAGTGGGTATTTGGAGTGCGCGACCTCATTTGAAGTGCGTGCCCGTATTTGGAGTGCGCGCCCGAATATGGAGTGCGCGCCCATATTTGGAGTGCGCACCCGTATTTGGAGTGGCTATTTGGTGTGCGCGACCGCATTTGGAGTGCGCGACCTCATTTGGAGTGCGTGCCCGTATTTGGAGTGCGCGCCCGAGTATGGAGTGCGCGACCGTATTTGGAGTGCGCGCCTGTGATTGGAGTGTGCTCCCGTGATAGGAGTGCGCGACTGTGATTGGAGTGCGCGCCTGCATTTGTAGTGCGCGCCCGTATTTGGAGTGCGTGCCAGTATTTGGAGTGCGCACCCGTATTTGGAGTGTGCGCCCGTATTTGGAGTGGGCGCCCGAATATGGAGTGCACGCCCGCATTTGGAGTCGGTATTTGGAGTGCGCGACCACATTTGGTGTGCGTGCCCGTATTTGGAGTGCACGCCCGTATTTGGAGTGCGCGTCTGTATTTGGAGATCGCGACAGTACTTGGAGTGCGCGCCCGTATTTGGAGTGCGTGCCTGTATTTGGAGTCCTCGCCCGTATTTGGAGTGCGCGCCCATGTTTGGAGATCGCGCCAGTACTTGGAGTGCGCGCCCGTATTTGGAGTGCGCGCCCGTATTTGGAGTGCGCGCCCATGATTGGAGTGTGCGCCCGATATTGGAGCGTGCGCCCGTATTTGGTATGCGCGCCCGTATTTGGAGTGGGCGCATGCAATTGGAGTGCGCGCCCGCATTTGGAGTGCGCGCCCGCATTTGCAGTCCGCGCCCGTATTTGGAGTGCGTGCCCGTATTTGGAGTGCGCGCCCGTATTTTGAGTGCACACCCGTATTTGGAGTGCGCGCCCGAATATGGAGTGCGCGCCCGCATTTGGAGTGCGCATCCGTATTTGGAGTGGGTATTTGGAATGCGCGATGCATTTGTAAGTGCGCGACCTCATTTGGAGTGCATGCCCGTATTTGGAGTGCGCGCACGTATTTGGAGTGCGCGCCTGTGATTGGAGTGCGTGACTGTGATTGGAGTGCGTGCCCGTATTTGGTGTGCGCGCCCGTATTTGGAGTCCTCGCCCGTATTTGGAGTGCGCGCCCGTATTTGGAGATCGCGCCAGTACTTGGAGTGCGCACCCGGATTTGGAGTGCGCGCCCGTATTTGGAGTGCGCGCCCGTATTTGGAGTGCGTGCCCGTGATTGGAGTGCGCGCCCGATATTGGAGCGCGCGCCCGTATTTGGTGTGCGCGACTGTATTTGGAGTGGGCGCCCGCATTTGGAGTGCGCGACCGCATTTGCAGTGCGCGCCGTATTTGGAGTGCGCGCCCGTATTTGGAGTGCACGCCCGCATTTGGAGTGGGCGCCCGCATTTGGAGTGCGCATCCGTATTTGGAGTGGGTATTTGAAGTGCGCGACCGCAATTGTAGTGCGCGACCTCATTTGAAGTGCGTGCCCCTATTTGGAGTGCGCGCCCTTAATTGGATTGCGCGACTGTGATTGGAGTGCGCACCCGTATTTGGAGTGCACGCCTGTATTTAGAGTCCACGCCCGTATTTGGAGAGCGCGCCCGTATTTGGAGTGTGCGCACGTATTTGGAGTGGGTATTTGGAGTGCGCGACCACATTTGTTGTGCGCGACCTCATTTGGAGTGCGTGCCCGTATTTGGAGTGCGCGCCCGTATTTGGAGTGCGCGCCTGTGATTGGAGTGCACGACTGTGATTGGAGTGCGTGCCCGTATTTGGTGTGCGCGCCCGTATTTGGAGTCCTCGCCCGTATTTGGAGTGCGCGCCCGTATTTGGAGATCGCGCCAGTACTTGGAGTGCGCTCCCGGATTTGGAGTGCGCGCCCGTATTTGGAGTGCGCGCCCGTGATTGGAGTGCGCGCCCGATATTGGAGCGCGCGCCCGTATTTGGTGTGCGCGACTGTATTTGGAGTGGGTGCCCGCAATTGGAGTGCGCGCCCGCATTTGGAGTGCGCGACCGCATTTGCTGTGCGCGCCGTATTTGGAGTGCACGCCCGTATTCGGAGTGCACGCCCGCATTTGGAGTGGGCACCCGCATTTGGAGTGGGCGACCGTATTTGGAGTGGGCGACCGTATTTGGAGTGGGTATTTGGAGTGCGCGACCTCATTTGAAGTGCGTGCCCGTATTTGGAGTGCGCGCCCGAATATGGAGTGCGCGCCCATATTTGGAGTGCGCACCCGTATTTGGAGTGGCTATTTGGTGTGCGCGACCGCATTTGGAGTGCGCGACCTCATTTGGAGTGCGTGCCCGTATTTGGAGTGCGCGCCCGAGTATGGAGTGCGCGACCGTATTTGGAGTGCGCGCCCGTGATTGGAGTGTGCTCCCGTGATAGGAGTGCGCGACTGTGATTGGAGTGCGCGCCTGCATTTGTAGTGCGCGCCCGTATTTGGAGTGCGTGCCAGTATTTGGAGTGCGCACCCGTATTTGGAGTGCGCGCCCGTATTTGGAGTGGGCGCCCGAATATGGAGTGCACGCCCGCATTTGGAGTGCGCATCCGTATTTGGAGTCGGTATTTGGAGTGCGCGACCACATTTGGTGTGCGTGCCCGTATTTGGAGTGCACGCCCGTATTTGGAGTGCGCGTCTGTATTTGGAGATCGCGACAGTACTTGGAGTGCGCGCCCGTATTTGGAGTGCGTGCCTGTATTTGGAGTCCTCGCCCGTATTTGGAGTGCGCGCCCATGTTTGGAGATCGCGCCAGTACTTGGAGTGCGCGCCCGTATTTGGAGTGCGCGCCCGTATTTGGAGTGCGCGCCCGTGATTGGAGTGTGCGCCCGATATTGGAGCGTACGCCCGTATTTGGTATGCGCGCCCGTATTTGGAGTGGGCGCATGCAATTGGAGTGCGCGCCCGCATTTGGAGTGCGCGCCCGCATTTGCAGTCCGCGCCCGTATTTGGAGTGCGTGCCCGTATTTGGAGTGCGCGCCCGTATTTTGAGTGCACGCCCGTATTTGGAGTGCGCGCCCGAATATGGAGTGCGCGCCCGCATTTGGAGTGCGCATCCGTATTTGGAGTGGGTATTTGGAATGCGCGATCGCATTTGTAGTGCGCGACCTCATTTGGAGTGCATGCCCGTATTTGGAGTGCGCGCACGTATTTGGAGTGCGCGCCTGTGATTGGAGTGCGCGACTGTGATTGGAGTGCGTGCCCGTATTTGGTGTGCGCGCCCGTATTTGGAGTCCTCGCCCGTATTTGGAGTGCGCGCCCGTATTTGGAGATCGCGCCAGTACTTGGAGTGCGCACCCGGATTTGGAGTGCGCGCCCGTATTTGGAGTGCGCGCCCGTATTTGGAGTGCGTGCCTGTGATTGGAGTGCGCGCCCGATATTGGAGCGCGCGCCCGTATTTGGTGTGCGCGACTGTATTTGGAGTGGGCGCCCGCATTTGGAGTGCGCGACCGCATTTGCAGTGCGCGCCGTATTTGGAGTGCGCGCCCGTATTTGGAGTGCACGCCCGCATTTGGAGTGGGCGCCCGCATTTGGAGTGCGCATCCGTATTTGGAGTGGGTATTTGAAGTGCGCGACCGCAATTGTAGTGCGCGACCTCATTTGAAGTGCGTGCCCCTATTTGGAGTGCGCGCCCTTAATTGGAGTGCGCGACTGTGATGGAGTGCGCACCCGTATTTGGAGTGCACGCCTGTATTTAGAGTCAACGCCCGTATTTGGAGAGGCGCGCCCGTATTTGGAGTGTGCGCACGTATTTGGAGTCCATGCCCATATTTGGAGTGCGCACCCGTATTTTGAGTGCGCGCCCGTATTTGGAGTACGCGCCCGTATTTTGGAGTGCGTGACCGCATTTGGAGTTTGCGACCGCTTTTGAGTGCACGCCCGTATTTGGAGTGCACGCCCAAATATGGAGTGCATGCCCGTATTTGGAGTGCGCGACCGTATTTGGAGTGCGTGCCCAGATTTGGAGAATGCGACCGTATTCGGAATGGGCGACCGTATTTGGAAGGCACGACAGTCTTTGCAGTGGGCGACCGTATATGGAGTATGGAGATTGGAGTGCGCGACTGTGATTGGAGTGCGCCCCCACATTTGGAGTGTGCGCCCGCATTTGGAGTGCGCGCCTGCATTTGGATTGTGCGACCGCATTTGGAGTGCGCGACCGCATTTGGTGTGCGTGCTCGTATTTGGAGTGCGTGCCCGTATTTGGAGTGCGCGCCCGTATTTGGAGTGCGCGCCCGCATTTGGAGTGCGCGCCCGTATTTGGAGTGCGTGACCGCAATTGGAGTGCGCGCCCGCATTTGGAGTGCGTGCCTGCATTTGGAGTGTGTGCCCGTATTTGGAGTGCGTGCCCGCAATTGGATTGCGCGCCCGCATTTGGAGTGCGTGCCCGTATTTGGAGTGCGCGACCGCATTTGGAGTGCGCACCCATATTTGGAGTGCGCCCCCACATTTGGAGTGCGCGCCCGCATTTGGAGTGTGCGCCTGCATTTGGATTGCGCGACCGCATTTGGAGTGCGCGACCACATTTGGTGTGTGCGCCCGTATTTGGAGTCCTCGCCCGTATTTGGAGTGTGCGCCCGTATTTGGAGATCGCGCCCGTATTTGGAGTCCTCGCCCGTATTTGGAGTGCGCGCCCGTATTTGGAGTGCGCGCCCGTGATTGGAGTACGCGCCCGATATTGGAGCGTGCGCCCGTATTTGGTGTGCGCGCCCGTATTTGGAGTGGGCGCACGCAATTGGAGTGCGCGCCCGCATTTGGGTGCGCGCCCGCATTTGCAGTGCGCGCCCGTATTTGGAGTGGGTATTTGGAGTGCGGGACCGCATTTGGAGTGCGCGACATCATTTGAAGAGCGTGCCCGTATTTGGAGTGCGCGCCCGTATTTGGAGTGCGCGCCCGTATTTGGAGTGCGCGCCCGTATTTGGAGTGCGCGAACGTATTTGCAGTGCGCGCCCGTATTTGGAGTGGGCGCCCGCAATTGGAGAGCGCGCCCGCATTTGGAGTGCGCTCCCGCATTTAGAGTGCGCGCCCGTATTTGGAGTGCGTGCCCGTATTTGGAGTGCGTGCCCGAATATGGAGTGCGCGCACGTATTTGGAGTGCGCGCCCGAATATGGAGTGCGCACCCATATTTGGAGTGCACACCCGTATTTGGGGTGGGTATCTGGTGTGCGCGACCGCATTTGGAGTGCGCGACCTCATTTGGAGTGCGTGCCCGTATTTGGAGTGCGCACCCGAGTATGGAGTGCGCGACCGTATTTGGAGTGCGCGCCCGTGATTGGAGTGTGCTCCCGTGATAGGAGTGAGCGACTGTGATTTGAGTGCGCGGCTGCATTTGTAGTGCGTGCCCGTATTTGGAGTGCGTGCCCGTATTTGGAGTGCGCGCCCGTATTTGGAGTGCGCGCCCGTATTTGGAGTGGGCGCCCGAATATGGAGTGCGCGCCCGCATTTGGAGTGCACATCCATATTTGGAGTGGGTATTTGGAGTGCGCGACCACATTTGTTGTGCGCGACCTCATTTGGAGTGCGTGCCCGTATTTGGAGTGCACGCCTGTATTTGGAGTGCGCGTCTGTATTTGGAGATCGCGACAGTACTTGGAGTGCGCGCCCGTATTTGGAGTGCGCGCCCGTATTTGGAGTCCTCGCCCGTATTTGGAGTGCGCGCCCGTATTTGGAGATCGCGCCAGTACTTGGAGTGCGCGCCCATATTTGGAGTGCGCGCCCGTATTTGGAGTGCGCGCCCGTGATTGGAGTGCGCGCCCGATATTGGAGCGTGCGCCCGTATTTGGTGTGCGCGCCCGTATTTGGAGTGGGCGCACGCAATTGGAGTGCGCGCCCGCATTTGGAGTGCGCGCCCGCATTTGCAGTGCGCGCCCGTATTTGGAGTGCGTGCCCGTATTTGGAGTGCGCGCCCGTATTTGGAGTGCACGCCCGTATTTGGAGTGCGCGCCCGAATATGGAGTGCGCGCCCGCATTTGGAGTGCGCATCCGTATTTGGAGTGGGTATTTGGAATGCGCGACCGCATTTGTAGTGCACGACCTCATATGGAGTGCGTGCCCGTCTTTGGAGTGCGCGCCCGTATTTGGAGTGCGCGCCTGTGATTGGAGTGCGCGACTGTGATTGGAGTGCGTGCCCGTATTTGGTGTGCACGCCCGTATTTGGAGTCCTCGCCCGTATTTGGAGTGCGTGCCCGTATTTGGAGATCGCGCCAGTACTTGGAGTGCGCACCCGGATTTGGAGTGCGCGCCCGTATTTGGAGTGCGCGCCCGTGATTGGAGTGCGCGCCCGATATTGGAGCGCGCGCCCGTATTTGGTGTGCGTGACTGTATTTGGAGTGATTGCCCGAATATGGAGTGCGCGACCTCATTTGGTGTGCGCGCCCGTATTTGGAGTGCGCGACCGTATTTGGAGTGCGCGCCAGTATATGGAGTGGGCGCCCGCATTTGGAGTGTGCGCCCGCATTTGGAGTGCGCGCCCGCATTTGGAGTGGGCGCCCACATTTGGAGTGCGCGCCCGCATTTGGAGTGGGCGCCCGCATTTGGAGTGCGCACCCGTATTTGGAGTGTGTGCCCGTATTTGGAGTGATTGCCCGAATATGGAGTGCGCGTCCTCATTTGGTGTGCGCTCCCGTATTTGGAGTACGCGCCCGTATTTGGAGTCCGCGCCCTTATTTGGAGTGTGTGCCCGTATTTGGAGTGATTGCCCGAATATGGAGTGCGCGTCCTCATTTGGTGTGCGCTCCCGTATTTGGAGTGCGCGTCTGTATTTGGAGATCGCGACAGTACTTGGAGTGCGCGCCCGTATTTGGAGTGCGCGCCCGTATTTGGAGTCCTCGCCTGTATTTGGAGTGCGCGCCCGTATTTGGAGATCGCGCCAGTACTTGGAGTGCGCGCCCATATTTGGAGTGCGCGCCCGTATTTGTAGTGCGTGCCCGTATTTGGAGTGCGTGCCCGTATTTGGAGTGCGCGCCCGTATTTGGAGTGCGCGCCCGTATTTGGAGTGGGCGCCCGAATATGGAGTGCGCGCCCGCATTTGGAGTGCACATCCATATTTGGAGTGGGTATTTGGAGTGCGCGACCACATTTGTTGTGCGCGACCTCATTTGGAGTGCGTGCCCGTATTTGGAGTGCACGCCCGTATTTGGAGTGCGCGTCTGTATTTGGAGATCGCGACAGTACTTGGAGTGCGCGCCCGTATTTGGAGTGCGCGCCCGTATTTGGAGTCCTCGCCCGTATTTGGAGTGCGCGCCCGTATTTGGAGATCGCGCCAGTACTTGGAGTGCGCGCCCATATTTGGAGTGCGCGCCCGTATTTGGAGTGCGCGCCCGTGATTGGAGTGCGCGCCCGATATTGGAGCGTGCGCCCGTATTTGGTGTGCGCGCCCGTATTTGGAGTGGGCGCACGCAATTGGAGTGCGCGCCCGCATTTGGAGTGCGCGCCCGCATTTGCAGTGCGCGCCCGTATTTGGAGTGCGTGCCCGTATTTGGAGTGCGCGCCCGTATTTGGAGTGCACGCCCGTATTTGGAGTGCGCGCCCGAATATGGAGTGCGCGCCCGCATTTGGAGTGCGCATCCGTATTTGGAGTGGGTATTTGGAATGCGCGACCGCATTTGTAGTGCACGACCTCATATGGAGTGCGTGCCCGTCTTTGGAGTGCGCGCCCGTATTTGGAGTGCGCGCCTGTGATTGGAGTGCGCGACTGTGATTGGAGTGCGTGCCCGTATTTGGTGTGCACGCCCGTATTTGGAGTCCTCGCCCGTATTTGGAGTGCGTGCCCGTATTTGGAGATCGCGCCAGTACTTGGAGTGCGCACCCGGATTTGGAGTGCGCGCCCGTATTTGGAGTGCGCGCCCGTGATTGGAGTGCGCGCCCGATATTGGAGCGCGCGCCCGTATTTGGTGTGCGTGACTGTATTTGGAGTGATTGCCCGAATATGGAGTGCGCGACCTCATTTGGTGTGCGCGCCCGTATTTGGAGTGCGCGACCGTATTTGGAGTGTGCGCCAGTATTTGGAGTGGGCGCCCGCATTTGGAGTGTGCGCCCGCATTTGGAGTGCGCGCCCGCATTTGGAGTGGGCGCCCGCATTTGGAGTGCGCGCCCGCATTTGGAGTGCGCGCCCGCATTTGGAGTGCGCACCCGTATTTGGAGTGTGTGCCCGTATTTGGAGTGATTGCCCGAATATGGAGTGCGCGTCCTCATTTGGTGTGCGCTCCCGTATTTGGAGTACGCGCCCGTATTTGGAGTCCGCGCCCTTATTTGGAGTGTGTGCCCGTATTTGGAGTGATTGCCCGAATATGGAGTGCGCGTCCTCATTTGGTGTGCGCTCCCGTATTTGGAGTGCGCGCCCGTATTTGGAGTCCGCGCCCGTATTTGGAGTGTGCGCCCGTATTTGGAGTGCGCGACTGTATTTGGAGTGCGCGCCCGTATTTGGAGTGCGCGACCGTATTTGGAGTGCGCGCCTGTATTTGGAGTGGGCGCCCGCATTTGGAGTGCGCGCCCGCATTTGGAGTGGGCGCCTGCATTTGGAGTGCGCGCCCGCATTTGGAGTGCGCGCCCGCATTTGGAGTGCGCGCCCGCATTTGGAGTGCGCACCCGTATTTGGAGTGTGTGCCCGTATTTGAGTGCGCGCCCGAATATGGAGTGCGCACCCGTATTTGGAGTGCGTGCCCGTATTTGGAGTGCGCATCCGAATATGGAGCGCGCGCAAGAATATGGAGTGCGCGCCCGTATTTGGAGTGCGCAACCGTATTTGGAGTGGGTATTTGGAGTGCGGGACCGCATTTGGAGTGCGCGACATCATTTGAAGAGCGTGCCCGTATTTGGAGTGCGCGCCCGTATTTGGAGTGCGCACCCGTATTTGGAGTGCGCGCCCGTATTTGGAGTGCGCGAACGTATTTGGAGTGCGCACCCGTATTTGGAGTGGGCACCTGCAATTGGAGTGCGCGCCCGCATTTGGAGTGCGCTCCCGCATTTGGAGTGCACGCCCGTATTTGGAGTGCGTGCCCGTATTTGGAGTGCGCGCCCGAATATGGAGTGCGCGCCCATATTTGGAGTGTGCACCCGTATTTGGAGTGGGTATTTGGTGTGTGCGACCGCATTTGGAGTGCGCGACCTCATTTGGAGTGCGTGCCCGTATTTGGAGTGCGCGCCCGAGTATGGAGTGCGCGACCGTATTTGGAGTGCGCGCCCGTGATTGGAGTGTGCTCCCGTGATAGCAGTGCGCGACTGTGATTGGAGTGCGTGCCTGCATTTGTAGTGCGCGCCCATATTAGGAGTGCGTGCCCGTATTTGGAGTGCGCGCCCGTATTTGGAGTCCTCGCCCGTATTTGGAGTGCGCGCCCGTATTTGGAGATCGCGCCAGTACTTGGAGTGCGCACCCGGATTTGGAGTGCGCGCCCGATATTGGAGCGTGCGCCCGTATTTGGTGTGCGCGACTGTATTTGGAGTGGGCGCCCGCATTTGGAGTGCGCGACCGCATTTGCAGTGCGCGCCGTATTTGGAGTGCGCGCCCGTATTTGGAGTGCACGCCCGCATTTGGAGTGGGCGCCCGCATTTGGAGTGCGCATCCGTATTTGGAGTGGGTATTTGGAGTGCGCGACTGCATTTGTAGTGCGCGACCTCATTTGAAGTGCGTGCCCCTATTTGGAGTGCGCGCCCGTATTTGGAGTGCGCGCCCTTAATTGGAGTGCGTGACTGTGATTGGAGTGCACACCCGTATTTGGTGTGCATGCCCGTATTTGGAGTCCTCGCCCGTATTTGGAGTGCGCGCCCGTATTTGGAGAGCGCGCCTGTATTTAGAGTCCGCGCCCTTATTTGGAGAGCGCGCCCGTATTTGGAGTGTGCGCACGTATTTGGAGTACGCGCCTGCATTTGGATTGTGCGACCGCATTTGGATTGCGCGACCGTATTTGGAGTGCGCGACCTCATTTGGTGTGCGCGCCCGTATTTGGAGTGCGCGTCCGTATTTGGAGTGCGCGCCCATATTTGGTGTGCGCGCCCGCATTTGGAGCGCGCGCCCGTATTTGGAGTGCGCGCCCGCAATTGGAGTGCACGCCCGAATTTGGAGTGCGTGCCCGCATTTGGAGTGCGCGCCCATATTTGGAGTGCGTGCCTGCAATTGGAGTGCGCGCCCTCATTTGGAGTGCGTGCCCGTATTTGGAGTGCACGACCGCATTTGGAGTGCGTACTCGCATTTGGAGTGTGCGCCCGTATTTGGTGTCCGCGCCCGTATTTGGAGTCCACGCCGGTATTTGGAGTTCGCGACCGTGATTTGGAGAGGGCGACAGTATTTGGAGTGGGCGACCGTATATGTAGTGTGCGACCGTATTTGGAGTGGGTACTTGGAGTGCGCACCCGTATTTGGAGTGCACGCCTGAATATGGAGTGCGGAACCGTATTTGGAGTGCGCGAACTCATTTGGAGTGCGCGCCCGTATTTGGAGTGCGTGCCCGCAATTGGAGTGCGCGCCCGCATTTGGAGTGCGTGCCTGCATTTGGAGTGTGTGCCCGTATTTGGAGTGCGTGCCCGCAATTGGATTGCGCGCCCGCATTTGGAGTGCGTGCCCGTATTTGGAGTGCGCGACCGCATTTGGAGTGCGCGCCCGTATTTGGAGTGCGCCCCCACATTTGGAGTGCGCGCCCGCATTTGGAGTGTGCGCCTGCATTTGGATTGCGCAACCGCATTTGGAGTGCGCGACCGCATTTGGTGTGCGCGCCCGTATTTGGAGTCCTCGCCCGTATTTGGAGTGCGCGCCCGTATTTGGAGATCGCGCCAGTACTTGGAGTGCGCGCCCGTATTTGGAGTGCGCGCCCGTATATGGAGTGCGCGCCCGTGATTGGAGTGCGCGCCCGATATTGGAGCGTGCGCCCGTACTTGGTGTGCGCGCCCGTATTTGGAGTGGGCGCACGCAATTGGAGTGCGCGCCCGCATTTGGAGTGCGCGCCCGCATTTGCAGTGCGCGCCCGTATTTGGAGTGCGTGCCCGTATTTGGAGTGCGCGCCCGTATTTGGAGTGCACGCCCGTATTTGGAGTGCGCGCCCGAATATGGAGTGCGCGCCCGCATTTGGAGTGCGCATCCGTATTTGGAGTGGGTATTTGGAATGCGCGACCGCATTTGTAGTGCGCGACCTCATTTGGAGTGCGTGCCCGTATTTGGGGTGCGCGCCCATATTTGGAGTGCGCGCCTGTGATTGGAGTGCGCGACTGTGATTGGAGTGCGTGCCCGTATTTGGTGTGCGCGCCCGTATTTGGAGTCCTCGCCCGTATTTGGAGTGCGCGCCCGTATCTGGAGATCGCGCCCGAATATGGAGTGCGCGCCCGCATTTGGAGTGCGCATCCGTATTTGGAGTGGGTATTTGGAATGCGCGACCGCATTTGTAGTGCGCGACCTCATTTGGAGCGCGCGCCCGTATTTGGTGTGCGCGACTGTATTTGGAGTGGGCGCCCGCAATTGGAGTGCGCGCCCGCATTTGGAGTGCGCGACCGCATTTGCAGTGCGCGACCTCATTTGCAGTGCGCGCCCGTATTTGGAGTGCGCGCCCGTATTTGGAGTGTGAGCCCGTGATTGGAGTGCGCGACTGTGATTGGAGTGCGCGCCCGTATTTGGTGTGCGTGCCCGTATTTGGAGTCCTCGCCCGTATTTGGAGTGCGCGCCCGTATTTGGAGTGCATGCCTGTATTTGGAGTCCGCGCCCGTATTTGGAGAGCGCGCCCGTATTTGGAGTGTGCGCACGTATTTGGAGTACGCGCCTGCATTTGGATTGCGCGACCGTATTTGGAGTGCGCGACCTCATTTGGTGTGCGCGCCCGTATTTGGAGTGCGCGTCCGTATTTGGAGTGCGCGCCCGTATTTGGAGTGCGCGCCCGTATTTGGAGTGCGCGCCCGCAATTGTAGTGCGTGCCCGAATTTGGAGTGCGTGCCCGCATTTGGAGTGCGCGCCCATATTTGGAGTGCGTGCCTGCAATTGGAGTGCGCGCCCTCATTTGGAGTGCGTGCCCGTATTTGGAGTGCACGACCGCATTTGGAGTGCGTACTCGCATTTGGAGTGTGCGCCCGAATATGTTGTGCGCGCCCGTATTTGGAGTGCGTGCCCGTATTTGGAGTGCGCGTCCGAATTTGGAGTGCGCGACTGTGATTGGAGTGCGCGCCCGTATTTGGTGTATGCGCCCGTATTTGGAGTCCGCGCCGGTATTTGGAGTTCGCGACCGTGATTTGGAGAGGGCGACAGTATTTGGAGTGGGCGACCGTATATGTAGTGGGCGACCGTATTTGGAGTGGGTACTTGGAGTGCGCACCCGTATTTGGAGTGCACGCCTGAATATGGAGTGCGGAACCGTATTTGGAGTGCGCGACCTCATTTGGAGTGCACGTGCGTATTTGGAGTGCGCACCCGTATTTTGAGTGCGCGCCCGTATTTGGAGTACGCGCCCGTATTTGGAGTGCGTGACCGCATTTGGAGTGCGCGAACGCTTTTGGAGTGCACGCCCGTATTTGGAGTGCACGCCCATATTTGGAGTGCGTGCCTGCAATTGGAGTGCGCGCCCTCATTTGGAGTGCGTGCCCGTATTTGGAGTGCACGACCGCATTTGGAGTGCGTACTCGCATTTGGAGTGCACGCCCGTATTTGGAGTGCACGCCCAAATATGGAGTGCACGCCCGTATTTGGAGTGCGTGCCCAGATTTGGAGAGGGCGACCGTATTTGGAATGGGCGACCGTATTTGGAAGGCACGACAGTCTTTGCAGTGGGCGACCGTATATGGAGTATGGAGATTGGAGTGCGCGACTGTGATTGGAGTGCGCCCCCACATTTGGAGTGTGCGCCCGCATTTGGAGTGCGCGCCTGCATTTGGATTGTGCGACCGCATTTGGAGTGCGCGACCGCATTTGGTGTGCGTGCCCGTATTTGGAGTGCGTGCCCGTATTTGGAGTGCGCGCCCGTATTTGGAGTGCGCGCCCGCATTTGGAGTGCGCGCCCGTATTTGGAGTGCGTGCCCGCAATTGGAGCGCGCGCCCGCATTTGGAGTGCGTGGCCGCATTTGAAGTGTGCGCCCGTATTTGGAGTGCGTGCCCGCAATTGGATTGCGCGCCCGAATTTGGAGTGCGAGCCCGTACTTGGGCTGCGCACCCGTACTTGGAGTGCGCGCCCGTATTTGGAGTGCGTGCCCGTATTTGGAGTTCGCGACCGTGATTGGAGTGCGCGACCGTGATTGGAGTGCGCGCCCGTGTTTGGTGTGTGTGCCCGTATTTGGAGTGCGCGCCCAGATTTGGAGAGGGCGACAGTATTGGGAGTGGGTGACCGTATATGTAGTGGGCGACTGTATTTGGAGTGGGTACTTGGAGTGCGCGACCGCATTTGGAGTGCGCGACCGCATTTGGAGTGCGCGCCCGTATTTGGAGTGCGCGCCTGCATTTGGATTGCGCGACCGTATTTGGAGTGCGTGACCTCATTTGGTGTGCGCGCCCGTATTTGGAGTGCGCGTCCGTATTTGGAGTGCGCGCCCGTATTTGGAGTGCGCGCCCGCATTTGGAGTGCGCGCCCGTATTTGGAGTGCGCGCCCGCAATTGGAGTGCGCGCCCGAATTTGGAGTGCGTGCCCGCATTTGGAGTGCGCGCCCATATTTGGAGTGCGTGCCTGCAATTGGAGTGCGCGCCCTCATTTGGAGTGCGTGCCCGTATTTGGAGTGCACGACCGCATTTGGAGTGCGTACTCGCATTTGGAGTGTGCGCCCGTATTTGGAGTGCGCAACCGTATTTGGGGTGCGCGCCCGAATATGTTGTGCGCGCCCGTATTTGGAGTGCGTGCCCGTATTTGGAGTGCGCCCCCGTATTTGGTGTGCGTGCCCGTATTTGGAGTGCGCGCCTGTATTTGGAGAGCGCGCCCGTATTTGGAGTGCGCGACCGTATTTGGAGTGCGCGCCCGTATTTGGAGTCCGAGCCCGTACTTGCACTGCGCGCCCGTACTTGGAGTGCGTGCCCGTATTTGGAGTGCGTGCCTGTGATTGGAGTGCGCCACTGTGATTGGAGTGCGTGCCCGTATTTGGTGTTCGCGCCCGTATTTGGAGTCCTCGCCCGTATTTGGAGTGTGCGCCCGTATTTGGAGATCGCGCCAGTACTTGGAGTGCGCACCCGGATTTGGAGTGCCCGCCCGTATTTGGAGTGCGCGCCCGTGATTGGAGTGCGCGCCCAATATTGGAGCGCGCGCCCGTATTTGGTGTGCGCGACTGTATTTGGAGTGGGCGCCCGTATATGTAGTGGGCGACCGTATTTGGAGTGGGTACTTGGAGTGCGCACCCGTATTTGGAGTGCACGCCTGAATATGGAGTGCGGAACCGTATTTGGAGTGCGCGACCTCATTTGGAGTGCACGTGCGTATTTGGATTGCGCGACCGTATTTGGAGTCCACGCCCATATTTGGAGTGCGCACCCGTATTTTGAGTGCGCACCCGTATTTGGAGTACGCGCCCGTATTTGGAGTGCGTGACCGCATTTGGAGTGCGCGACCGCTTTTGGAGTGCACGCCCGTATTTGGAGTGCACGCCCAAATATGGAGTGCACGCCCGTATTTGGAGTGCGCGACCGTATTTGGAGTGCGTGCCCAGATTTGGAGAGGGTGACCGTATTTGGAATGGGCGACCGTACTTGGAAGGCACGACAGTCTTTGCAGTGGGCGACCGTATATGGAGTATGGAGATTGGAGTGCGCGACTGTGATTGGAGTGCGCCCCCACATTTGGAGTGTGCGCCCGCATTTGGAGTGCGCGCCTGCATTTGGATTGTGCGACTGCATTTGGAGTGCGCGACCGCATTTGGTGTGCGTGCCCGTATTTGGAGTGCGTGCCCGTATTTGGAGTGCGCGCCCATATTTGGAGTGCGCGCCCGCATTTGGAGTGCGCGCCCATATTTGGAGTGCGTGCCCGCAATTGGAGTGCGCGCCCGCATTTGGAGTGCATGCCCGCATTTGAAGTGTGCGCCCGTATTTGGAGTGCGTGCCCGCAATTGGATTGCGCGCCCGCATTTGGAGTGCGTGCCCGTATTTGGAGTGCGCGATCGCATTTGGAGTGCGCGCCCGTATTTGGAGTGCGCCCCCACATTTGGAGTGCGCGCCCGCATTTGGAGTGTGCGCCTGCATTTGGATTGCGCGACCGTATTTGGAGTGCGCGCCCGTATTTGGAGTGCGCGCCCGCATTTGGAGTGCGCGCCCGTATTTGGAGTGCGAGCCCGTACTTGGACTGCGCACCCGTACTTGGAGTGCGCGCCCGTATTTGCAGTGCGTGCCCGTATTTGGAGTTCGCGACCGTGATTGGAGTGCGCGACCGTGATTGGAGTGCGCGCCCATGTTTGGTGTGCGTGCCTGTATTTGGAGTGCGCGCCCAGATTTGGAGAGGGCGACAGTATTTGGAGTGGGCGACCGTATATGTAGTGGGCAACTGTATTTGGAGTGGGTACTTGGAGTGCGCGACCGCATTTGGAGTGTGCGACCGCATTTGGAGTGCGCGCCCGTATTTGGAGTGCGCGCCTGAATATGGAGTGCGCACCCATATTTGGAGTGCGGAACCGTATTTGGAGTGCGCGACCGCATTTGGAGTGCGCGTGCGTATTTGGAGTGCGCGACCCTATTTGGAGTCCACGCCCGTATTTGGAGTGCGCACCCGTATTTTGAGTGCGCGCCCGTATTTGGAGTGCGCTCCCGTATTTGGATTGCGCCCCTGCATTTGGAGTGTGCGCCCGCATTTGGAGTGCATGCCTGCATTTCTATTGTGCGACCGCATTTGGAGTGCGTGACCGCATTTGGTGTGTGCCCCCATATTTGGAGTGCGTGCCCGTATTTGTAGTACGCGCCCGTATTTGGAGTGCGCGCCCGCATTTGGAGTGCGCGCCCGTATTTGGAGTGCGTGCCCGCAATTGGATTGCACGCCCGCATTTGGAGTGTGTGCCCATATTTGGAGTGCGCGACCGCATTTGGAGTGCGTGCCCGTATTTGGAGTGCGCGCCCGTATTTGGAGTTCGGGACCGTGATTGGAGTGCGCGACCATGATTGGAGTGCGCGCCCGTGTTTGGTGTGCGCGCCCGTATTTGGAATGCGTGCCCAGATTTGGAGAGGGCGACAGTATTTGGAGTGGTAGGCCGTATATGTAGTGCGCGACCGCATTTAGAGTGCACGCCCGCATTTGGAGTGCACGCCCGTATATGGAGTGCGTGCCCATATTTGGAGTGCGTGCCCGAATATGGAGTGCGCGCCCGCATTTGGAGTGCGCACCCGAATATGGAGTGGGCGCCCGTATTTGAAGTGCGCACCCGTAAGTGGAGTGGGTATTTGGAGTGCGTGACCGCATCTGGAGTGCGTGCCCGTATTTTGAGTGCGCGCCCGAATATGGAGTGTGCGCCCGTATTTGGAGTGCGCGCCCGTATTTGGAGTGCACGCCTGTATTTGGAATGCGCACCTGTATTTGGAGTGCGCTCCCATGATTGGAGTGCGAGACTGTGATTGGAGTGCGCGCCCGTATTTGGAGTGCGTGCCTGCATTTGGATTGTGCGACCGCATTTGGTGTGCGTGCCCGTATTTGGAGTGCGTGCCCGTATTTGGAGTGCACGCCCGTATTTGGAGTGCGCGCCCGCATTTGGAGTGCGCGACCGCATTTGGAGTGCGTGCCCGTATTTGGAGTGCGCGCCCGAATATGGAGTGCGCGCCCGTATTTGGAGTGCGCGCCCGTATTTGGAGTGCGCGCCCGTATTTGGAGTGCGCGCCCGTATTTGGAGTGCACGCCCGTGATTGGAGTGCGCGACTGTGATTGGAGTGCGCCCCCGCATTTGGAGTGTGCGCCCGCATTTGGATTGCGCACCTGCATTTCGATTGTGTGGCCGCATTTTGAGTGCGCGACCGCATTTGGTGTGCGCGCCCGTATTTGGAGTGCGCGCCCGCATTAAGAGTGCGCGCCCGTATTTGGAGTGCGTGCCCGCAATTGGAGTGCGCTCCCGCATTTGGAGTGCGTGCCCACATTTGGAATGCGCGCCCGTATTTGGAGTACGTGCCCGCAATTGGATTGTGCGCCCGCATTTGGAGTGCGTGCCCGTATTTGGAGTGCGCGCCCGTATTTGGAGTGCGTGCCCGTATTTGGTGTGCGCGCCCGTATTTTGAGTACTCGCCCGTATTTGGAGTGCGCGCCCGTATTTGGAGTGCGCGCCCGTATTTGGAGATCGCGCCAGTACTTGGAGTGCGCACCCGGATTTGGAGTGCGCGCCCGATATTGGAGCGCGCGCCCATATTTGGTGTGCGCGACTGTATTTGGAGTGGGCGCCCGCATTTGGAGTGTGCGACCGCATTTGCAGTGCGCACCATATTTGGAGTGCGCGCCCGTATTTGGAGTGCACGCCCGCATTTGGAGTGGGCGCCCGCATTTGGAGTGCGCATCCGTATTTGGAGTGGGTATTTGGAGTGCGCGACTGCATTTGTAGTGCGCGACCTCATTTGAAGTGCGTGCCCCTATTTGGAGTGCGCGCCCGTATTTGGAGTGCGCGCCCTTAATTGGAGTGCGCGACTGTGATTGGAGTGCGCACCCGTATTTGGTGTGCGTGCCCGTATTTGGAGTCCTCGCCCGTATTTGGAGTGCGCGCCCGTATTTGGAGTGCGCGCCTGTATTCAGAGTCCGCGCCCGTATTTGGAGAGCGCGCCCGTATTTGGAGTGTGCGCACGTATTTGGAGTACGCGCCTGCATTTGGATTGTGCGACCGCATTTGGAGTGCGCGACCGCATTTGGTGTGCGCGCCCGTATTTGGAGTGCGCGCCCGCATTTGGATTGCCCGCCTGCATTTGGATTGCGCAACTGTATTTGGAGTGCGCGCCCGTATTTGGAGTGCGCGCCCGCATTTGGAGCGCGCGCCCGTATTTGGAGTGCGCGCCCGCAATTGGAGTGCGCGCCCGAATTTGGAGTGCGTGCCCGCATTTGGAGTGCACGCCCATATTTGGAGTGCGTGCCTGCAATTGGAGTGCGCGCCCTCATTTGGAGTGCGTGCCTGTATTTGGAGTGCACGACCGCATTTGGAGTGCGTACTCGCATTTGGAGTGTGCGCCCGTATTTGGTGTGCGCGCCCGTATTTGGAGTCCGCGCCGGTATTTGGAGTTCGCGACCGTGATTTGGAGAGGGCAACAGTATTTGGAGTGGGCGACCGTATATGTAGTGGGCGACCGTATTTGGAGTGGGTACTTGGAGTGCGCACCCGTATTTGGAGTGCACGCCTGAATATGGAGTGCGGAACCGTATTTGGAGTGCGCGACCTCATTTGGAGTGCGCGTGCGTATTTGGAGTGCGCGACCGTATTTGGAGTCCACGCCCATATTTGGAGTGCGCACCCGTATTTTGAGTGCGCACCCGTATTTGGAGTACGCGACCGTATTTGGAGTGCGTGACCGCATTTGGAGTGCGTGCCCAGATTTGGAGAGGGCGACCGTATTTGGAATGGGCGACCGTATTTGGAAGGCACGACAGTCTTTGCAGTGGGCGACCGTATATGGAGTATGGAGATTGGAGTGCGCGACTGTGATTGGAGTGCGCCCCCACATTTGGAGTGTGCGCCCGCATTTGGAGTGCGCGCCTGCATTTGGATTGTGCGACTGCATTTGGAGTGCGCGACCGCATTTGGTGTGCGTACCCGTATTTGGAGTGCGCGCCCGCATTTGGAGTGCGTGCCCGCATTTGGAGTACGCGACCGTAATTGGAGTGCGTGCCCAGATTTGGAGAGCGCGACCGTATTTGGAATGGGCGACCGTATTTGGAATGCACGACAGTATTTGCAGTTGGCGACCGTATATGGAGTGCGCGACCGCATTTGGAGTGCGCGACCGCATTTGGAGTGCGCGCCCGTATTTGGAGTGCGTGCCCGAATTTGGAGTGCGCGCCCGTATTTGGAGTGCGCCACCGCATTTTGAGTGCGCGCCCGTATTTGGAGTACGCGACCGTATTTGGAGTGCGCGATCGTATTTGGAGTCCGCGCCCGCATTTTGAGTGCGTGGCCGAATATGGAGTGCGCGACCGTATTTGGAGTGCGCAACCGTATTTGGAGTGCGCGATCGTATTTGTAGTCAGTGCCCGTATTTGGAGTGCTTGCCCGTATTTGGAGTGCGCGCCCGTATTTGGAGTGCGAGCCCGCATTTGGAGTGCGCGCCTGCATTTGGAGTGCGCGCCCGTATTTGGAGTGCATGCCCGTATTTGGAATGCATGCCCGAATATGGAGTGCGTGCCCGTATTTGGAGTGCGCGCCCGTATTTGGAGTGTACGCCCGAATATGGAGTGGGCACCCGTATTTGAAGTGCGCGCCCGTATGTGGAGTGGGTATTTGGAGGGCGCGACGGCATTTGGAGTGCGCGCCCGTATTTGGAGTGCGCGCCCGAATATGGAGTGCGCGCCCGTATTTGGAGTGCGCGCCCGTATTTGGAATGCGCGCCCGTATTTGGAGTGAGCGCCCGTTTTTGGAGTGGGTATTTGGAATGCGCGACCGCATTTGGAGTTGGTATATGGAGTCCGCTACCGCATTTGGAGTGCGCGACCGCATTTGGAGTGCGTGCCCATATTTGGACTGCGCGCCCGAATATGGAGTGCGCGCCGGAAAATGGAGTGCGCGACCGTTTTTGTAGTGCGCTCCCGTATTTGGAATGCGCGCCCGTATTTGGAGGGCGCGAGCTTATTTGGTGTGCGCGACCGTATTTGGAGTGCGCGACCGTATTTGGAGTGCGCGACCGTGATTGGAGTGCTCGACCGTGATTGGAGTGCGCGACGGTATTTGGAGTGCACGCCCGTATTTGGAGTCCCTGCCCGTATTTGGAGTCGGCGACCGTATTTGGAGTGCGCGACTGTATTTGGAGTGGGCGACCATATTTGGAGTGCGTGACCGTATTTGGAGTGCGTGCCCGTATTTGGAGTGCACGACCGTATTTGAAGTGCGCAGCCGTATTTGGAGTGCGCGACCGTATTTGGAGTGTGCGACCGTATTTGCAGTGCACGACCGTATTTGGAGTAAACGACCATATTTGGAGTGCGCGACCGTATTTGGAGTCCGCTCACTAATTTGGACTGCGCGACCTTATTTGTAATGCTCGCCCATATTTGGAGTCCGCGCCCGTATTTGGAGAGCGCGCCCGTATTTGGAGTGAACGACCGTATTTGGAGTGGGCGACCGTATTAGGAGTTGGCGACCGCATTTGGAGTGGGCGACCGTATTTGGAGTGGGCGCCTGTATTTGGAGTGGGCGACCATATTTGGAGTGGGCGACCGCATTCGGAGTGCGCGACCGTATTTGGAGTGGGCATTTGGAGTGCGCGACTGTATTTGGAGTGCGCGACCGTATTTGGAGTGCGCGACCGTATTTGGACTGGGTATTTGGAGTGCGCGACCGCATTTGAAGTGGGCGCCCATATTTGGAGTGCGCGCCCGTGATTGGAGTGCGCGACCGTGATTGGAGTGCGGGCCTGTATTTGGAGTGCGCGCCCGTATTTGGAGTGCGCGACTGTATTTGGAGTCCGCGACCGTATTTGGAGTGGGTGACCACATTTGGAGTAGGCGACCGTATTTGGAGTGCGCGACCGTATTTGGAGTG
The DNA here is from genome assembly GCF_964194155.1 of Cetorhinus maximus. Lineage (NCBI taxonomy): Eukaryota > Metazoa > Chordata > Chondrichthyes > Lamniformes > Cetorhinidae > Cetorhinus > Cetorhinus maximus. The sequence continues at coordinate 47,172 of NW_027596866.1, forward strand.
GGTATTTGGAGTGCGCGACCATATTTGTAGTGCGTGCCCGTATTTGTAGTGCGCGCCCATATATGGAGTGCGCGCCCGTATTTGGAGTGGGCGACCATATTTGGAGTGCGCAACCGTATTTGGAGTGCGCGACCGGATTTTGAGTGCGCGACCGGATTTGGAGTGCGTGCCCGTATTTGGATTGCACGCCCGTACACGGAGTGCGTGCCCGTATTTGGAGTGCGCGCCCATATATGGAGTGCGCGCCCGTATTTTGAGTGCGCGCCCATATATGGAGTGCGCGCCCGTATTTGGAGTGCGCGACCGTATATGAGTGCGCGCCCGTATTTGGAGTCCGCGCCCATATTTGGAGTGAGCGACTGTATTTGTAATGCGCGAACGTGTGTTGAGTGCGCGACCGTATTTGGAATTGGCGACCGTATTTGGAGTGCGTGCCCGTATTTGCAGTGCGCGCCCTTATTTGGAGTGCGCGAGTGTATCTGAAGTGAGCGAGCGTATTTGGAGTGCGTGACCAGATATGGAGTGCGCGTCCGTATTTGGAGTGAGGGACCGTATTTGGAATGCGTGACCGTATTTGGAGTGCGCGACCGTATTTGGAGTGCGCGACCGTATTTGGAGTGCGCGACCGTAATTGGAGTGGGTATTTAGAGTGCACGATCGCATTTGGAGTGCGCGACCGCATTTGGAGTGGTTATTTGGAGTGCGCTACCGCATTTGGAGTGCGCGACCGCATTTGGAGTGCGTGCCCGTATTTGGAGTGCGCACCCATATATGGAGTGTGCGCCCGTATTTGGAGAGCGCGCCTGTATTTGGAGTACGCGATCGTATTTGGACTGGGTATTTGGAGTGCGCAACCGTATTTGCAGTGCGCGACCGTATTTGGAGTGCGCGACCGTATTTGGAGTCCGCGCCCGTATTTGGAGCGGGCGACCGTATTTGGAGTGCACGACCGTATTTGGAGTGGGCGACCGTATGTGGAGTGCATGACCGTATTTGGAGTGGGCGACCGTGTGTGGAGTTGGCGACAGCATTTGGAGTGGGCGACCGTATTTGTAGGGGGCGCCCGTATTTGGAGTGGGTGACCGTATTTGAAGTGGGCGACCGTATTTGGAGTGCGCCCCCGTATTTGGAGTGCGCGACTGTATTTGGAGTCAACGACCGTATTTGGAGTGCGCGACCGTATTTGGAGTGGGCGAACACATTTGGAGTAGGCGACCGTATTTGGAGTGCGCGACCATATTTGGAGTGTGTATTTGGAGTGCGCGACCGTATTTGGAGTGCGCGACCGTATTTGGAGTGCGCGCCCTTATTTGGAGTGCGCGAGTGTATCTGAAGTGAGCGAGCGTATTTGGAGTGCGCGACCGGATTTGGAGTGCGCGTCCGTATTTGGAGTGAGCGACCGTATTTGGAATGCGCGACCGTATTTGGAGTGCGCGACCGTATTTGGAGTGCGCGACCGTATTTGGAGTGGGTTTTTGGAGTGCGCGAACACATTTGGAGTGGGCGACCGTATTTGGAGTGGGCGACCGTAATTGGAGTGGGTATTTAGAGTGCACGATCGCAATTGGAGTGCGCGATCGCATTTGGAGTGGTTATTTGGAGTGCGCTACCGCATTTGGAGCGCGCGCCCGTATTTGGAGTGCGCGAACACATTTGGAGTGGGCGACCGTATTTGGAGTGGGCGCCTGTATTTGGGGTGGGCGACCGTATTTGGAGTGCGCGCCCGTATTTGGAGTGCGCGCCGGTATTTGGAGTGCGCGCCGGTATTTGGAGAGCGCGCCTGTATTTGGAGTGCGCATTTGGAGTGCGCGACTGTATTTGGAGTACGCGACTGTATTTGGAGTGGGTATTTGGAGTGCGCAACCGTATTTGGAGTGCGCGACCGTATTTGGAGTGCGCGACCGTATTTGGAGTCTGCCCCCGTATTTGGAGTGGGCGACCGTATTTGGAGTGCGCGACCGTATTTGGAGTGGGCGACCGTATTTGGAGTGCGTGACCGTATTTGGAGTGGGCAACAGTGCGTGGAGTATGAGAACGTATTTGGAGTGGGCGACCGTATTAGGAGAGGGCAACTGTATTTGGAGTTGGCGACAGCATTTGGAGTGGGCGACCGTAATTGGAGTGGGCTCCCGTATTTGGAGTGGGTGACCGTATTTGAAGTGGGCGACCGTATTTGGAGTGCGCCCCCGTATTTGGAGTGCGCGACTGTATTTGGAGTCAACGACCGTATTTGGAGTGCGCGACCGTATTTGGAGTGGGCGAACACATTTGGAGTAGGCGACCGTATTTGGAGTGCGTGACCATATTTGGAGTGTGTATTTGGAGTGCGCAACCGTATTTGGAGTGCACGACCGTATTTGGAGTGCGCGACCGTATTTGGAGTGCATTACTGTATTTGGAGTGGCTACTTGGAGTGTGCGACCATATTTGGAGTGCGCGACCATATACGGAGTGTGTGCCCGTATTTGGAGTGCGCGCCCATATATGGAGTGCGCGCCTGTTTTTGGAGTGCGCGGCCGTATTTGGAGTGCGCGCCCGTATTTGGAGTCCACGCCCAAATTTGGAGTGCGCGAATGTATTTTGGAATGCGCGACCGCATGTGGAGTGTGCGACCGTATTTGGAGTGGGCGACCATATTTGGAATTGGCGACCGTATTTGGAGTGCACGCCCGTATTTGGAGTGCGCGCCCGTATTTGGAGTGCGCAACCGTATTTGGAGTGCGCGACCGGATTTTGAGTGCGTGACCGGATTTGGAGTGCGTGCCCGTATTTGGATTGCGCGCCCGTACACGGAGTGCGTGCCCGTATTTGGAGTGCGCGCCCATATATGGAGTGCGCGCCCGTATTTTGAGTGCGCGCCCATATATGGAGTGCGCGCCCGTATGTGGAGTGCGTGACCGTATATGAGTGCGCGCCCGTATTTGGAGTCCGCGCCCATATTTGGAGTGAGCGACTGTATTTGTAATGTGCGAACGTGTGTTGAGTGCGCGACCGTATTTGGAATTGGCGACCGTATTTGGAGTGCGCGCCCGTATTTGCAGTGCGCGCCCTTATTTGGAGTGCGTGAGTGTATATGAAGTGAGCGAGCGTATTTGGAGTGCGCGACCGGATTTGGAGTGCGCGTCCGTATTTGGAGTGAGCGACCGTATTTGGAATGCGCGACCGTATTTGGAGTGCGCAACCGTATTTGGAGTGCGCGACCGTATTTGGAGTGCGCGACCGTAATTGGAGTGGGTATTTAGAGTGCACGATCGCATTTGGAGTGCGCGACCGCATTTGGAGTGGTTATTTGGAGAGCGCTACCGCATTTGGAGTGCGCGACCTCATTTGGAGTGCGTGCCCGTATTTGGAGTGCGCGCCCATATATGGAGTGTGCGCCCGTATTTGGAGAGCGCGCCTGTATTTGGAGTGCTCATTTGGAGTGCGCGACCGTATTTGGAGTACGCGACCGTATTTGGAGTGGGTATTTGGAGTGCGCAACCGTATTTGGAGTGCGCGACCGTATTTGGAGTGCGCGACCGTATTTGGAGTCTGCGCCCGTATTTGGAGTGAGCGACCGTATTTGGAGTGCGCGACCGTATTTGGAGTGGGCGACCGTATGTGGAGTGCGTGACCGTATTTGGAGTGGGCGACCGTGTGTGGAGTATGAGAACGTATTTGGAGTGGGCGACCGTATTAGGAGTGGGCGACCGTATTTGGAGTTGGCGACAGCATTTGGAGTGGGCGACCGTATTTGGAGTGGGCGCCCGTATTTGGAGTGGGCGACCGTATTTGGAGTCAACGACCGTATTTGGAGTGCGCGACCGTATTTGGAGTGGGAGAACACATTTGGAGTAGGCGACCGTATTTGGAGTGTGCGACCATATTTGGAGTGTGTATTTGGAGTGCGCGACCGTATTTGGAGTGTGCGACCGTATTTGGAGTGCGCGACCGTATGTGGAGTGGGCGACCATATTTGGAATTGGCGACCGTATTTGGAGTGCGCGCCCGTATTTGGAGTGCGCGCCCGTATTTGGAGTGCGCAACCGTATTTGGAGTGCGCGACCGGATTTTGAGTGCGTGACCGGATTTGGAGTGCGTGCCCGTATTTGGATTGCGCGCCCGTACACGGAGTGCGTGCCCGTATTTGGAGTGCGCGCCCATATATGGAGTGCGCGCCCGTATTTTGAGTGCGCGCCCATATATGGAGTGCGCGCCCGTATGTGGAGTGCGCGACCGTATATGAGTGCGCGCCCGTATTTGGAGTCCGCGCCCATATTTGGAGTGAGCGACTGTATTTGTAATGTGCGAACGTTTGTTGAGTGCGCGACCGTATTTGGAATTGGCGACCGTATTTGGAGTGCGCGCCCGTATTTGCAGTGCGCGCCCTTATTTGGAGTGCGTGAGTGTATATGAAGTGAGCGAGCGTATTTGGAGTGCGCGACCGGATTTGGAGTGCGCGTCCGTATTTGGAGTGAGCGACCGTATTTGGAATGCGCGACCGTATTTGGAGTGCGCAACCGTATTTGGAGTGCGCGACCGTATTTGGAGTGCGCGACCGTAATTGGAGTGGGTATTTAGAGTGCACGATCGCATTTGGAGTGCGCGACCGCATTTGGAGTGGTTATTTGGAGAGCGCTACCGCATTTGGAGTGCGCGACCTCATTTGGAGTGCGTGCCCGTATTTGGAGTGCGCGCCCATATATGGAGTGTGCGCCCGTATTTGGAGAGCGCGCCTGTATTTGGAGTGCTCATTTGGAGTGCGCGACCGTATTTGGAGTACGCGACCGTATTTGGAGTGGGTATTTGGAGTGCGCAACCGTATTTGGAGTGCGCGACCGTATTTGGAGTGCGCGACCGTATTTGGAGTCTGCGCCCGTATTTGGAGTGAGCGACCGTATTAGGAGTGGGCGACCGTATTTGGAGTTGGCGACAGCATTTGGAGTGGGCGACCGTATTTGGAGTGGGCGGCCGTATTTGGAGTGGGCGACCGTATTTGGAGTCAACGACCGTATTTGGAGTGCGCGACCGTATTTGGAGTGGGAGAACACATTTGGAGTAGGCGACCGTATTTGGAGTGCGCGACCATATTTGGAGTGTGTATTTGGAGTGCGCGACCGTATTTGGAGTGCGCGACCGTATTTGGAGTGCGCGACCGTATGTGGAGTGCATTACTGTATTTGGAGTGGCTACTTGGAGTGTGCGACCATATTTGGAGTGCGCGACCATATTCGGAGTGTGTGCCCGTATTTGGAGTGCGCGCCCATATATGGAGTGCGCGCCCGTATTTGGAGTGCGTGACCGTATTTGGAGTGGGCGACCATATTTGGAATTGGCGACCGTATTTGGAGTGCGCGCCCGTATTTGGAGTGCGCGCCCGTATTTGGAGTGCGCGACCGTATTTGGAGTGCGCGACCGGATTTGGAGTGCGCGACCGGATTTGGAGTGCGTGCCCGTATTTGGATTGCACGCCCGTACATGGAGTGCGTGCCCGTATTTGGAGTGCGCGCCCATATATGGAGTGTGCGCCCGTATTTTGAGTGCGCGCCCATATATGGTGTGCGCGCCCGTATTTGGAGTGCGCGACCGTTTATGAGTGCGCGACCGTATTTGGAGTCCGCGCCCTTATTTGGAGTGCGCGAGCGTATCTGAAGTGAGCGAGCGTATTTGGAGTGCGCGACCGGATTTGGAGTGGGCGACCATATTTGGAATTGGCGACCGTATTTGGAGTGCGCGCCCGTATTTGGAGTGCGCGCCCGTATTTGGAGTGCGCGACCGTATTTGGAGTGCGCGACCGGATTTGGAGTGCGCGTCCGTATTTGGAGTGAGCGACCGTATTTGGAATGCGCGACCGTATTTGGAGTGCGCGACCGTATTTGGAGTGCGCGACCGTATTTGGAGTGCGCGACCGTAATTGGAGAGGGTATTTAGAGTGCGCTACCGCATTTGGAGTGCGCGACCGCATTTGGAGTGCGTGCCCATATTTGGAGTGGCTACTTGGAGTGCGCTACCGCATTTGGCGTGCGCGACCGTATTTGGAGTGGTTATTTGGAGTGCGCTACCGCATTTGGAGTGCGCGACCGCATTTGGAGTGCGTGCCCATATTTGGAGTGGCTACTTGGAGTGCGCTACCGCATTTGGCGTGCGCGACCGTATTTGGAGTGGTTATTTGGAGTGCGCTACCTGATTTGGAATGAGCGACCGTATTTGGAGTGCGCGCCTGTATTTGGAGCGCGCGACCGGATTCAGAGTGCACGACCGTATTTGGAGTGGGTATTTGGAGTGGGCGAACGCATTTGGAGTGGGCGACCGTATTTGGAGTGGGCGGCCGTATTTGGGGTGGGCGACCGTATTTGGAGTGCGCGCCTGTATTGGGAGTGCGCGCCCGTATTTTTAGAGCGCAACCGTAATTGAAGTGCGCGCCCGTATTTGGAGTCTGCGCCCGTATTTGGAGTGCGCGACTGTATTTGCAATGCGCGCCCGTATTTGAAGTGCGCGGCCGTATTTGGAGTGTGTGCCCGTATTTGGAGTGTGCGCCCGTATTCGGAGTGGGTATTTGGAGTGCACGACCGTATTTGGAGTGCGCGACCGTATTTGGAGTGGGTATTTGGAGTGCGCGACCGCATTTGGAGTGCGCGCCCGAATATGGAGTGCGCGACCGTACTTGGAGTTCGCGCCCATATTTGGAGTCCACGCCCGTATTTGGAGTCGGCGACCGTATTTCGAGTGCGCAACCGTATTTGAAGTGGGCGACCGTATTTGGAGTGCGCGACCGTATTTGGAGTGCGCGACCGTATCTGGAGTGGGTATTTGGAGTGCGCGACCGTATTTGGAATTCGCGACCGTAATTGGAGTGCGCGACTGTATTTGGAGTGCGCGACCGTATTTGGAGTGCGCGACCGTATTTGGAGTACGCGACCGTAATTGGAGAGGGTATTTGGAGTGCACGATCGCATTTGGAGTGCGCGACCGCATTTGGAGTGGTTATTTGGAGTGCGCTACCGCATTTGGAGTGCGCGACCGCATTTGGAGTGCGTGCCCATATTTGGAGTGGCTACTTGGAGTGCGCTACCGCATTTGGCGTGCGCGACCGTATTTGGAGTGGTTATTTGGAGTGCGCTACCTGATTTGGAATGAGCGACCGTATTTGGAGTGCGCGCCTGTATTTGGAGCGCGCGACCGGATTCAGAGTGCACGACCGTATTTGGAGTGGGTATTTGGAGTGGGCGAACGCATTTGGAGTGGGCGACCGTATTTGGAGTGGGCGGCCGTATTTGGGGTGGGCGACCGTATTTGGAGTGCGCGCCTGTATTGGGAGTGCGCGCCCGTATTTTTAGAGCGCAACCGTAATTGAAGTGCGCGCCCGTATTTGGAGTCTGCGCCCGTATTTGGAGTGCGCGACTGTATTTGCGATGCGCGCCCGTATTTGAAGTGCGCGGCCGTATTTGGAGTGTGTGCCCGTATTTGGAGTGTGCGCCCGTATTCGGAGTGGGTATTTGGAGTGCACGACCGTATTTGGAGTGCGCGACCGTATTTGGAGTGGGTATTTGGAGTGCGCGACCGCATTTGGAGTGCGCGCCCGAATATGGAGTGCGCGACCGTACTTGGAGTTCGCGCCCATATTTGGAGTCCACGCCCGTATTTGGAGTCGGCGACCGTATTTCGAGTGCGCAACCGTATTTGAAGTGGGCGACCGTATTTGGAGTGCGCGACCGTATTTGGAGTGCGCGACCGTATCTGGAGTGGGTATTTGGAGTGCGCGACCGTATTTGGAATTCGCGACCGTAATTGGAGTGCGCGACTGTATTTGGAGTGCGCGACCGTATTTGGAGTGCACGACCGTATTTGGAGTGGATATTTGGAATGCGCGACCGCATTTGGAGTACGCAACCGTATTTGAAGTGGGTATTTGGAGTGCGCGAACGCATTTGGAGTGGGCGACCGTATATGGAGTGGGCGCCCGTATTTGGAGTGCGTGCCGGTGATTGGAGTGCTCTACCGTGATTGGAGTGCGTGCCTGTATTTAGTGTGCATGGCCGTATTTGGAGTGCGTGCCCGTAGTTGGAGTGGCCGCCCGTATTTGGAGTGCGCGCCCGTACTTGGAGTGCGCGACCGTATTTGGAGTGCGCGCCCGTATTTGGAGTGCGCGACCGGATTGGGAGTGCGCGCCCGTATTGGTAGTGCGCGCCCGTATTTGGAGTGGGCGCTCGCAAATGGAGTGCGCGCCCGCATTTGGAGTGCGCGCCCGTGATATGAGTGCGTGACCATGATTGGAATGCGCGCCCGTATTTGGTTTGCGCGCCTGTATTTGGAGTGCGTGCCCGTGTTTGGAGTGCGCGCCCGTGATTGGAGTGCGCGCTCGTGATTGGAGAGCGCGCCCGTATTTGGTGTGCGCTCCCGTATTTGGAGTGCGCACCTGTAATTGGTGTGCGCGCACGTATTTGGAGTTCGCGCCCGTATTTGGAGGGCGCCCCCATATTTGGACTGGGTATTTGGAGTGTGCGCCCGTATTTTGAGTGCGCGCCCGAATTTGGAGTATGCAGCCGTATTTGAATTGCGCGCTCGTATTTGTAGTGCGTGGCCATATTTGGAGTGCGCGCCCGTATTTGGAGTGCGCGACCGTATTTGGCGTGCGCTCCCGTATTTGGGGTGGGTATTTGGAGTGCGCCACCGTACTTGGAGTGCACGACCGTATTTGGAGTTGGTATTTGGAGTGCACGACCGCACTTGGAGTGCACGACCGTTTTTGGAGTGCGCGCCCGTATATGGAGTGCGCAACTGTATTTGGCGTTCACGTCCATATTTGGAGTCCGTGCCCGTATTTGGAGTGGGCGACCGCATTCGGAGTAAGCGACCGTATTTGGAGTGCACGACCGTAGTTGGAGTGCGCGCCCATATTTGGAGTGCGCGCCCGTATTTGGAGTGCACGACCGTATTTGGAGTGCGCGCCCGTATTGGGAGTGCACGCTCGCATTGGGAGTGCGCTCACGTGATTGGAGTGCGCGACCGTGATTGGAGTGCTCGCCCGTATTTGGTGTGCGCACCTGTATTTGGATTGCGCGACCGTATTCGGAATGCTCGCCTGTATTTGGAGTACGCAACCGTATTTCGAGTGCGCACCCGTGTTTGGAGTGTGCGACCGTATATGGAGTGCGCGCCCGTATTTGTAGTGCGCGACTGTATTTGGAGTGCGCGCCCGTATTTGGAGTGCGTGACCGTATTTGGAGTGTGCGACCGTATTTGGAGTGCGCGACCATATTTGGAGTGCACGACCGGATTTGGAGGGCGCGCCCGTGTTTGGAGTGCGCGACCGTATTTGGAGTGGGCGACCACATTTGGAGTAGGCGACCGTATTTGGAGCACGCGACCGTATTTGGAGTGGGCGACCGTTTTTGGAGTACGCGACCGTATTTGGAGTGGGCGACTGTAGTTGGTGTGGGCGACCGTATTTGGAGTGCGCGACCGTATTTGGAGTGCGCACCCGTATTTGGAGTCTGCGCCCGTATTCGGAGTCGGCGACCGAATTTGGAGTGAGCGACCGTATTTGGAGTGGGCGACCGTATTTGGAGTACGCGACCGTATTTGGATTTGGCGACTGTATGTGGAGTGGGCGACCGTATTTGGTTTGCGCGACCGTATTTGGAGTGTGCGTCCGTATTTGGAGTGGACGACAGCATTTAGAGTAGGCGAATGTATTTGGAGTGGGTATTTGGATTGCGCGACTGTATTTGGAGTGGTTATTTGGAGTGTGCGACCGTATTTGGAATGTGCGACCGTATTTGGAGTGTGCAACCGTATTTGGAGTGCGCGACCGTATTTGGAGTGCGCGCCCGTATTGGGAGTGCGCGCTCGCATTGGGAGTGCACGCCCGCATTTGGAGTGCGCTCACGTGATTGGAGTGCGCGACCGTGATTGGAGTGCTCGCCCGTATTTGGTGTGCGCACCTGTATTTGGATTGCGCGACCGTATTCGGAATGCTCGCCTGTATTTGGAGTACGCAACCGTATTTCGAGTGCGCACCCGTGTTTGGAGTGTGCGCCCGTATATGGAGTGCGCGCCCGTATTTGTAGTGCGCGACTGTATTTGGAGTGCGCGCCCGTATTTGGAGTCCATGCCCATATTTGGAGAGCGTGACCGTGTTTGGAATGCGCGACCGTATTTGGAGTGCGCGATTGTATTTGGAATGGGCGACTGTTTGTGGAGTGTGCGACCGTATTTGGAGTGGGCGACCATATTTGGAATGGGTGACAGTATTTGGAGTGCGCGCCCGTATTTGGAGTGCGTGCCCGTATTTGGAGTGCGTGACCGTATTTGGAGTGCGCGACCGTATTTGGAGTGCGCGACCGGATTTGGAGGGCATGCCTGTGTTTGGAGTGCGCGACCGTATTTGGAGTGGGCGACCACATTTGGAGTAGGCGACCGTATTTGGAGTGGGCGACTGTATTTGGTGTGGGCGACCGTATTTGGAGTGCGCGACCGTATTTGGAGTGCGTGCCCTTATTTGGAGTGCGCGACCGTATTTGGAGTGGGCGCCCATATTTGGAATGCGCGACCGTATTTGGAGTGCGTGCCCGTATTGGGAGTGTGCGACAGTATTTGGAGTGCGCACCCGTATTTGGAGTCCCGACTGAATTTGGAGTGCGCGATTGTATTTGGAATGCGCGACCGTATGTGGAGGTGTGCGACCGTATTTGGAGCGGGCGACCATATTTGGAATGGGCGACCGTATTTGGAGTGCGTGCCCGTATTTGGAGTGCGTGACCGTATTTGGAGTGCGCGCCCGTATTTGGAGTGCGTGACCGTATTTGGCGTGCGCGACCGTATTTGGAGTGCGCGACCATATTTGGAGTGCACGACCGGATTTGGAGGGCGCGCCCGTGTTTGGAGTGTGCGACCGTATTTGGAGTGGGCGACCACATTTGGAGTAGGCGACCGTATTTGGAGCACGCGACCGTATTTGGAGTGGGCGACCGTTTTTGGAGTACGCGACCGTATTTGGAGTGGGCGACTGTAGTTGGTGTGGGCGACCGTATTTGGAGTGCGCGACCGTATTTGGAGTGCGCACCCGTATTTGGAGTCTGCGCCCGTATTCGGAGTGGGCGACCGAATTGGAGTGAGCGACCGTATTTGGAGTGGGCGACCGTATTTGGTTTGCGCGACCGCATTTTGATTGGGCGACCGTATTTGGAATGTGCGACCGTATTTGGAGTGTGCAACCGTATTTGGAGTGCGCGACCGTATTTGGAGTGCACGACCGTATTTGGAGTTGATTTTTATAGTGCACGACCGCATTAGGAATGGGTGACCGTATTTGGAGTGCGTGCCCGTATTTGGAGTGTGTGCCCGTATTTGGAGTGCGCGCCCGTATTTGGAGTGTGTGCCCGTATTTGGAGTGCGCGCCCGTATATGGAGTGCGCGCCCGTATTTGGAGTGCGCGACAGTATTTGGAGTGCGCGCCCATATTTGGAGTACGCGCCCGTATTTGGAGTGCTCGACCGTAGTTGGAGTGCGTGAATGTATTTGGAGTGCGCGCCCGTATTTGGAGTCCACGCCCGTATTTGGAGTCCGCCACCGTATTTGGAGTGGGCGACAGTATTTGGAGTGCGCGACAGTATTTGGAGTGCGCGACCGTATTTGGAGTGCGTGCCCGTATATGGAGTGGGCGACCGCATTAGGAGTAAGCGACTCTATTTGGAGTGCGCGACCGTATTTGGAGTAGGTATTTGTATTGTGCCACCGTATTTGGAAAGCGCGACCGTATTTGCAATGCGCGACCGTATTTGGAGTGCACGACCATTGTTGGAGTGGGTATTTGGTGTGCGCGACCGCATTTGATTGCGCGACTGTGTTTGGAGTGGGTATTTGGAGTGCGCGAACGCATTTGCAGTGGGCGAACGTATATGGAGTGTGATCCCGTAATTGGAGTGCGCGCCTTGATTGGAGTGCGCAACCGTGATTGGAGTGCGGGCCCGTATTTGGAGTGGACGACAGCATTTGGAGTGCGCGACCGTATTTGGAGTGCGCGTCCGTATGTGGAGTGGACGACAGCATTTGGAGTAGGCGAATGTATTTGGAGTGGGTATTTGGACTGCGCGACTGTATTTGGGGTGGTTATTTGGACTGCGCGACCGTATTTGGAATGTGCGACCGTATTTGGAGTGTGCAACCGTATTTGGAGTGCGCGACCGTATTTGGAGTGCGCGACCATATTTGGAGTGGGTATTTATAGTGCACGACCGCATTAGGAGTGGGCGACCGTATTTGGAGTGTGTGCCCGTATTTGGAGTGCACGCCCGTATTGGGAGTGCGCGCCCGTATTTGGAGTGCGCGACAGTATTTGCAGTGCGTGCCCGTATTTGGAGTACGCGCCCGTATTTGGAGTGCTCGACCGTAGTTGGAGTGCGCGAATGTATTTGGAGTGCGCGCCCGTATTTGGAGTCCACGCCCGTATTTTGAGTCCCACACCGTATTTGGAGTGGGCGACAGTATTTGGAGTGCGCGACATTATTTGGAGTGCGTGACCGTATTTGGAGTGCTCGCCCATATTTGGAGTGCGCGACCGTATTTGGAGTGCGCGATTGTATTTGGAATGCGCGACCGTATGTGGAGTGTGCGACCGTATTTGGAGTGAGCGACCACATTTGGAGTAGGCGACCGTATTTGGAGTGCGCGACCGTATTTGGAGCGGGCGACTGTATTTGGAGTGGGCGACTGTATTTGGTGTGGGCGACCATATTTGGAGTACGCGACCGTATTTGGAGTGCACGCCCCTATTTGGAGTCTGCGCCCGTATTCGGAGTGGGCGACCGAATTTGGAGTGGGCGACCGTATATGGAGTGCGCGCCCGTATTTGGAGTGCGCGACTGTATTTGGAGTCCGCGCCCATATTTGGAGAGTGCGACCGTGTTTGGAATGCGCAACCGTATTTGGAGTGCGCGATTGTATTTGGAATGCGTGACCGTATGTGGAGTGTGCGACCGTATTTGGAGTGCGCGACCGTATTTGGAGTAGGCGAGCATATTTGGAGTGCGCAACCTGATTTGGAGTAAGCGCACTTTTTTGGAGTGCGCGACCGTATTTGGAATGCTCGCCCATATTTGGAGTGCGCGACCGTATTTGGAGTGCGCGACCGTATTTGGAGTGCGCGACCGTATTTGGAGTGCGCGACCATATTTGGAGTGGGTATTTATAGTGCACGACCGCATTAGGAGTGTGTGGCCGTATTTGGAGTGCGTGCCCGTACTTGGAGTGCGCGCCCGTATTTGGAGTGCGCGCCCGTATTTGGAGATGCGCAACCGTATTTGGAGTGCGCGCCCGCATTGGGAGTGCGCGCACGTATTGGGAGTGCTCGCCCGTATTTGGTGTGGGCTTTTGCAAATGGAGTGGGTGCCCGCATTTGGAGTGCGCGCACGCATTTGGAGTGCGCGCCCGCATTTGGAGTGCGCGCCGGTGATTGGAGTGCGCGCCCGTATATGCTGTGCGCGCCTGTATTTGGATTGCGCGACCGTATTCGGAATGCTCGCCTGTATTTGGAGTGCGCAGCCGTATTTGGAGTGCGCGACTGTATTTGGAGTGCGCGCCCGTATTTGGAGTCTGCGCCCATATTTAGAGAGCGCGACCGTGTTTGGAATACGCGACCGTATTTGGAGTGCGCGATTGTATTTGGAATGCGCGACTGTATGTGGAGTGTGCGACCGGATTTGGAGTGAGCAACCACATTTGGAGTAGGCGACCGTATTTGGAGTGCGCGACCGTATTTGGAGCGGGCGACTGTATTTGGAGTGGGCGACTGTATTTGGAGTGCGCGACTGTATTTGGAGTCCGCACCCATATTTGGAGAGCGCGACCGTGTTTGGAATGCGCAACCGTATTTGGAGTGCGCGATTGTATTTGGAATGCGTGACCGTATGTGGAGTGTGCGACCGTATTTGGAGTGCGCGACCGTATTTGGAGTAGGCGAGCATATTTGGAGTGCGCAACCTGATTTGGAGGGCACACCCGTGTTTGGAGTGCGCGACCGTATTTGGAGTAGGCGACCGTATTTGGAGTGCGCGACCATATTTGGAGTGGGCGACCGTATTTGGAGTGGGCGACTGTATTTGGAGTGCGCGACCGTATTTGGAGTAGGCGACTGTATTTGGTGTGGGTGACCGTATTAGGAGTGCGCGACAGTATTTGGAGTGCGTGCCCGTATTTGGAGTGGGCGACAGTATTTGGAGTGCGCGGCCGTATTTGGAGTGCACGCCCGTATTTGGAGTATACGCCATTTTTTGGAGTGCGCGACAGTATTTGGAATGCTCGCCCGTATTTGGAGTGCGCGACCGTATTTGGAGTGCACGCCCGTATTTGGAGTGCACGCCCGAATATGGAGTGTGCGCCCGTATTTGGAGTGCGCGACCGTATTTGGAGTGCGCGACCGTATTTGGAGTGCGTGACCGGATTTGGAGGGCGCGCCCGTGTTTGGAGTGCGCGACCGGATTTGGAGTGGGTGACCACATTTGGAGTAGGCGACCGTATTTGGAGTGCGCGACCGTATTTGGAGTGGGCGACCGTATTTGGAGTGGGCGACCGTATTTGGAGTGGGCGACTGTAGTTGGTGTGGGCGACCGAATTTGGAGTGCGCGCCCGTATTTGGAGTGCGCGACCGTATTAGGAGTGCGCGACCGTATTTGGAGTGCGTGTCCGTATTTGGAGTGGACGACAGCATTTGGAGTAGGCGAATGTATTTGGAGTAGGTATTTGGACTGCGCGACTGTATTTGGGGTGGTTATTTGGGGTGCGCGACCGTATTTGGAATGTGCGACCGTATTTGGAGTGTGCAACCGTATTTGGAGTGCGTGACCGTATTTGGAGTGCGCGACCATATTTGGAGTGGGTATTTATAGTGCACGAACGCATTAGGAGTGGGCGACCGTATTTGGAGTGTGTGCCCGTATTTGGAGTGCGCGCCCGTATTGGGAGTGCGCGCCCGTATTTGGAGTGCGCGACAGTATTTGGAGTGCGCGACCGTATTTGGAGTGCGCGCCCGTATTTGGAGTAAGCGCCCTTTTTTGGAGTGCGCGACCGTATTTGGAATGCTCGCCCGTATTTGGAGTGCGCGACCGTATTTGGAGTGCGCGCCCGTATTCGGAGTGCGCGCCCGTATATGGAGTGCGCGCCCGTATTTGGAGTGGGCGACCGTATTTGGAGTGGGCGACCGCACTTGTAGTGCGCGACCGTATTTGTAGTGGGCGACCGCACTTGGAGTGCACGCCCGTATTTGGAGTGTGCGCTCGTATATGGAGTGGGCGACCGCATTAGGAGTAAGCGACTGTATTTGGAGTGCGCGACCGTATTTGGAGTAGGTATTTGTAGTGTGGCCACCGTATTTGGGAAGGCGCGACCGTATTTGCAATGCGCGACCGTATTTGGAGTGCACGACCATTTTTGGAGTGGGTATTTGGTGTGCGCGACCGCATTTGAGTGCGCGACCGTGTTTGGAGTGGGTATTTGGAGTGCGCGAACGCATTTGGAGTTGGCGACCGTATATGGAGTGTGATCCCGTATTTGGAGTGCACGCCCGTGATTGGAGTGCGCGACCGTGATTGGAGTGCGGGCCCGTATTTGGTGTGCGCGCCCGTATTTGGAGTGCGCGCCCGTATTTGGAGTGCGCGCCCGTATTTGGAGTGCACGCCCGTATTTGGAGTGCACGCCCGTATTTGGAGATGCGCGACCGTATTTGGAGTGCACGCCCGTATTGGGAGTGCGCACCTGTATTGAGAGTGCTCGCCCGTATTTGGTGTGGGCTTTCGCAAATGGAGTGGGCGCCCGCATTTGGAGTGCGTGCCGGTGATTGGAGTGCGCGCCCGTATATGGTGTGCGCGCCTGTATTTGCAGTCTGCGCCCATATTTAGAGAGCGCGACCGTGTTTGGAATGCGCGACCGGATTTGGAGGGCGCGCCCGTGTTTGGAGTGCGCGACCGTATTTGGAGTGGGCGCCCTTATTTGGAATGCTCGCCTGTATTTGGAGTGTGCGACTGTATTTGGAGTGCGCGCCCGTATTTGGAGTCTGCGCCCATATTTAGAGAGCGCGACCGTGTTTGGAATGCGCGACCGGATTTGGAGGGCGCGCCCATGTTTGGAGTGCGCGACCGTATTTGGAGTGTGCGACCGGATTTGGAGTGCGCGACCGGATTTTGGAGGGCGCACCCGTGTTTGGAGTGCGCGACCGTATTTGGATTGCGCGACCGGATTTGGAGGGCGCGCCCGTGTTTGGAGTGTGCGACCGTATTTGGAGTGCACGCCTGTATTTGGAGTGCGCACCCGTATTTGGAGATGCGCGACCGTATTTGGAGGGCATGCCCGTATTTGGAGTGCGCGACCGTATTTGGAGTGCGCGACCGGATTTGGAGGGCGCGCCCGTATTTGGAGTGCGCGCTCGTACTTGGAGTGCACGCCCGTATTTGGAGTGCGCGCTCGTACTTGGAGTGCAGCCCGTATTTGGAGTGCACGCCCGTATTTGGAGATGCGCGACCGTATTTGGATTACGCGCCCGTATTGGGAGTGCTCACCCGTATTTGGTGTGGGCTTTCACAAATGGAGTGGGCGCCCGCATTTGGAGTGCGCGCACGCATTTGGAGTGCGCGCCCGCATTTGGAGTGCGCGCCGGTGATTGGAGTGCGCGCCCGTATATGGTGTGCGCGCCTGTATTTGGATTGTGCGACCGTATTCGGAATGCTCACCTGTATTTGGAGTGCGCAGCCGTATTTGGAGTGCGCGACTGTATTTGGAGTGCGCGCCCGTATTTGGAGTCTGCGCCCATATTTAGAAAGCGCGACCGTGTTTGGAATGCGCGACCGTATTTGGAGTGCACGATTGTATTTGGAATGCGCGACCGTATGTGGAGTGTGCGACTGTATTTGGAGTGGGCGACCATATTTGGAATGGGCGACCGTATTTGGAGTGCGTGCCCGTATTTGGAGTGCGCGACCGTATTTGGAGGGCGTGCCCGTATTTGGAGTGCGCGACCGTATTTGGAGTGCGTGACCCGATTTAGAGGGCGCGCCCGTGTTTGGAGTGTGCGACCGTATTTGGAGTGGGCGACCACATTTGGAGTAGGCGACCGTATTTGGAGTGTGCGACCGTATTTGGAGTGGGCGACCGTATTTGGAGTGCGCGACCATATTTGGAGTGGGCGACTGTATTTGGAGTGGGCGACTGTATTTGGTGTGGGCGACCATATTTGGAGTACGTGACCGTATTTGGAGTCCGCGCCCATATTTGGAGAGCGCAACCGTGTTTGGAATGCGCGACCGTATTTGGAGTGCGCGACTGTATTTGGAATGCTTGACCGTATGTGGAGTGTGCGACCGTATTTGGAGAGGGCGACCATATTTGGAATGTGCGACCGTATTTGGAATGGGCGACCGTATTTGGAGTAGGCGAGTGTATTTGGAGTGCGCAACCTGATTTGGAGGGCGCACCCGTGTTTGGAGTGCGCGACCGTATTTGGAGTAGGCGACCGTATTTGGAGTGGGCGACCGTATTTGGAGTGGGCGACAGTATTTGGAGTGCGCGACCGTATTTGGAGCAGGCGACTGTATTTGGTGTGGGCGACCGTATTTGGAGTGCACGACCGTATTTGGAGTGCGCGCCCGTATTTGGAGTCTGCGCCCGTATTCGGAGTGGGTGACCGAATTTGGAGTGAGCGACCGTATTTGGAGTGGGCGACCGTATTTGGAGTGCGCGACCGTATTTGGAGTTGGCGACCGTATGTGGAGTGAGCGACCGTATTTGGAGAGTGCGCCCGTATTTGGAGTGCGCGCCCGTATTTGGAGTGCGCGATCGTATTAGGAGTGCGCGACTGCATTTGGAGTGCGCGACCGTATTTGGAGTGGGCGACAGCATTAGGAGTAGGCGAATGTATTTGGAGTGCGTGACCGTATTTGCAGTTTGTATTTAGAGTGCGCAACCGCATTTGGAGAGCGCGACCACATTTGGAGTGCGCGCCCGTATTTGGAGTGCGCGCCCTTACATGAAGTGTGCGCCCGTATTTGGAGTGCGCGACCGTATTTGGAATGCGTGACCACATTTGGAGTGTGCGACCGCTTTTTTAGTGCGCGACCGTATTTGGAGTGCGCGCCCATATTTGGAGTGGGCGACCGTATTTGGAGTGCGTGCCCGAATTTGGAGTGGGCGACCGTATTTGGAGTGAGCATCCGTATTTGGAGTGTGCGACCGGAATTGGAGTTCGTGCCCGTGTTTGGAGTGCGCGACCGTGTTTGGAGTGGGTGACCGCAATTGGAGTTGGCGATCGTATTTGGAGTGGGTATTTAGAGTGCGTGACTGTATTTGGAGTGCGCGACCGTATTTGGAATGCGCACCCGTATTTGGATTGCGCAAACGTATTTGGAGTGCACGACCGTGTTTGGAGTGCACGACCGTGTTTGGATTGGGCGACCGCATTTCGAGTAGGAGACCGTATTTGGAGTGCGCGACCGTATTTGGAATGCGCGACCATATTTGGAGTGGGTATTTGGAGTGCGCGACCGTATTAGGAGTGGGTGACCGTATTTGGAGTGGGCGCCCACATTTGGAGTGCACGACCGCATTTGGAGTGCGCGCCCGTATTTGGAGTGCGCGCCCGTATATTGAGAGCGCGCCCGAATTTGGAGTGCGCGACAGTATTTGGAGTGCGCGCCCGGATTTGGAGTCCGCGCCCGTATTTGGAGTGCGCGACCGTATTTGGAATGCGCGACCGCATTTGGAGTGCGCGACCGCTTTTGTAGTGCGCGTCCGTATTTTGATTGCGCGCCCGTATTTGGAGTCCGCGACCGTATTTGGAGTGCGCGACCGTATTTGGAGTGCGTGCCCGAATTTGGAGTGGGCGACTGTATTTGGAGTGAGCGTCCGTATTTGGAGTTGGCGACCGTATGTGGAGTGGGCGACCATATTTGGAATGGACGAACGTATTTGGAGTGCGCGCCCGTATTTGGAGGGCGCGCCCGTATATGGAGTGTGCGACCATGCTTGGTGTGGGCGACTGCAATTGGAGTTGGCGATCGCATTTGGAGTGGGTATTTGGAGTGCACGACCGTATTTGGAGTGCGCGACCGCGTTTGGAGTGTGCGACCGTATTTGGAGTGCGCGACCGTATTTGGAGTGCGTGACCGTATTAGGAGTGGTTATTTAGAGTGCGCGACCGCATTTGGAGTGCGTGACCATATTTGGAGTGGGTATTTGGAGTGCGCGACGGCATTTGGAGTGCGCGACCGCATTTGGAGTGCGGACCAGCATTTGGAGTCCCCGACCGTATTTGGAGTGCGCGACCGTATTTGGATTGCGCGCCCATATTTGGAGTGCGCGACCGTATTTAGAGTGCACGACCGTATTTGGAGTGCGGGACCGTATTTGGAATGCGCGCCCGTATTTAGAGTGCACGAACGTATTTGGAATGCACGACCGTGTTTGGAGTGCACGACCGTGTTTGGAGTGGGCGACCGCATTTGGAGTAGGAGACCGTATTTGGAGTGGCTATTTGGAGTGCGCGACCGAATTTGGAATGCCCGACCTTATTTGGAGTGCGCGACCGTATTTGGAGTGCGCAACCGTATTTGGTGTGCGCGACCATATTTGGAGTGGGTATTTGGAGTGCGCGACCATATTAGGAGTGGGTGACCGTATTTGGAGTGGGCGACCGTATTTGGAATGGACAACCGTATTTGGAGTGTGCGCCTGTATTTGGAATGCGCGACCGTATTTGGAGTGCGCGACCGTATTTGGAATGCGCGCCCACATTTGGAGTGCGCGACCGCATTTGGAGTGCGCGCACGTATTTGGAGTGCGCACCCGTATATTGAGAGCGCGCCCGAATTTGGAGTGCGCGACAGTATTTGGAGTGCGCGCCCGGATTTGGAGTCCGCGCCCGTATTTGGAAAGGGCGACCGTATTTGGAGTAGGAGACCGTATTTGGAGTGGCTATTTGAAGTGCGCGACCGTATTTGGAGTGCGCCACCATATTTGGAGTGCGCGACCAGATTTGGAGTGCGCGCTCGTGTTTGGAGTGCACGCCGTATTTGGAGTCGTGGACCGCATTTGGAGTAGGCGACTGTATTTGGAGTGCGCGACCGCATTTGGAGTGTGCGACCGTATTTGGAGTGCGCGACCGGATTTGGATTGCGCGCCCGTATTTGGAGTGCGGGACCGTATTAGGAGAGCGTGACCGTATTTGGAGTCCGCGCCCGTATTTGGAGAGGGCGACCGTGTTTGGTGAGCCTGACCATACTTGGAGTGGGCGACCGTATTTGGAGTGGTCGACCGTATTTGGAGTGCGTGACCGTATTTGGAGTGGGCGACCGTATGCGGCGTGGGCGACCGTATTTGGAATGGGCGACCGAATTTGGAGTGCATGCCCGTATTTGGAGTGCGTGCCCGTATTTATAGTGCGCGCCCGTATTTGGAGTGCGCGACCGTATTTGGAGTGCACGACCGTATTTGGATTGCGCGACCGTACTTGGAGTGCGCGGCTGTGTTTGGAGTGCGTGACCGTATTTGAAGTCGGGGACCGCATTTGGAGTAGGCTACCGTATTTGGAGTGCGCGACCGCATTTGGAGTGGGCGACCGTATTTGGAGTGCGCGACTGTATTTGGAGTGTGCGACCGTATTTGGAGTGCGCGACTGTATTTGGAGTGTGCGACTGCATTTGAAGTGGGCGACCGTATTTGCAGTGCGCGACCATATTTAGTGTGTCCGACCGTATGTGGAGTGGGCGACCGTATTTGGAGTGGGCGACCATATTTGCAGTGCGTGCCCGTATTTGGAGTGCGCGCCCGTATTTGGAGTGCGCGACCGTATTTGGAGTGGGTATTTGGAGTGTGCGACCGTATTTGGAATGCGCGACCGTATTTGGAGTGGGTATTTGGAGTGCACGACCGCATTTGGAGTGCGCGCCCGTATTTGGAGTGCGTGACCGTATTTGGACTGGGCGACCGTATTTGGAGTGCGCGACCGTATTTGGAATGGGCGACCGTATTTGGAGTGCGCGACCGTATTTGGGGTTGGCGACCGTATGTGAAGTGGGTGACCATATTTGGAGTGGGCGAACATATATGAAATGGGTGACCATATTTGGAGTGTGCGCCCGTATTTGGAGTGCGTGCCCGTATTTGGAGTGCGCGACCGTATTTGGAGTGCGCGACCGTATTTGGAGTACGCGCCCGTAATTGGAGTGCGCTACCGTATTTGGAGTTGGCGACTGTATGTGGAGTGGGCGAGCGTATTTGGAGTGGGCGACCGTATTTGGAATGGGCGACCGTATTTGGAGTGCGCGACCGCATTTGGAATGCGCAACCTCATTTGGAGTGCACGCCCGTATTTGGAGTGCGCCACCGTATTTGGAGTGCGCGACCACATTTGGAGTTTGTGACCATATTTGGAGTTTGTTTTTGGAATGCGCGACCGGATTTGCAGTGCGCGACCACATTTGGAGTGCGCGCCCGTATTTGGAGTGCGCGCCTGTACATGAAGTGTGCGCCCGTATTTGGAGTGCGCAAGCGTATTTGGAATGCGCGCCCGCATTTGGAGTGCGCGACCGTATTTGGAATGCGCGACCGCATTTGGAGAGCGCGACCGCTTTTGCATTGCGTGCCCGTATTTGTAGTGCGCGTCCGTATATGGAGTGCGCACCTGTATTTGGAGTGTGCGACCGTATTTGGAGTTGTCGACCGTATTTGGCGTGTGCGACCGTATTTGGAGTGCGCGACCGGAGTTGGAGTGCGCGCCCGTGTTTGGAGTGCACGACCGTATTTGGAGTCGGCGACCGCATTTGGAGTAGGCGACCGTATTTGGAGTGCGCGACCGTATTTGGAGTGCGCGACCGCATTTAAGGTGGGTATTTGGATTGCGCGACCGTATTTGGAGTGCGCAACTGTATTTGGAGTGCGCGCCCGTATTTGGAGTGCGCGACCGCATTTGGAGTGCGCGACCGGATTTGGAATGCGCGCCCGTATTTGGAGTCCACGCCCGTATTTGGAGTTCGCGCCCGTATATGGACTGCGTGCCCGTATTTGGAGAGCGAGACCATATTTGAAGTCTGCGCCTGTATTTGGAGTCCGCCCCCGTATTTCCAGATGGCGACCTTATTTGGAGTGCGCGACCGTATTTGGAGTGGGTGACCGTATTTGGAATGCGGTCCCGTATTTGGTGTGTGCGACCGTGTTTGAAGTGGGCAACCGCATTTGGAGTAGACGCCTGTATTTGGAGTGCGCGACCGTATTTGGAGTGGGTAATTGGAGTGCACGACCGTATTTCGAATGTTCGAATGTATTTGGAGTGCGCGACCGTATTTGGAGTGCGCGACCATATTTGGAGTGCGCGACCGTATTTGGAGTGGGTATTTGGAGTGCGCAACCGCATTTGGAGTGCACGACCGTATTTGGAGTGCCCAACCTTATTTGGAATGGGCGACCGTATTTGGAGGGCGCGACCGTATTTGGAGTGGACGACCGTATGTGGAGTGCGTGACCGTATTTGGAGCGGGCGACCGTATTTGGAGTGCGTGACCATATTTGGAGTGTGCGACCGCTTTTGGAGTAGGCGACTGTATTTGGAATGCGCAACCATATTTGGAGTGGGTATTTGGAGTGCGCGACCGTATTTGGAATGCCCGACCGTATTAGGAGTGCGCGACCGTATTTGGAGTGGGCGACCACATTTGGAGAGGGCTTTTGGAGTGCGCGACCGTATTTGGAGAGGGCATTTGGAGTGCGCGATCGTATTTGGATTGCGCGACCGTAATTGGAGTGGGTATTTGGACTGCGCGACGGTATTTGGAGTGCGCGACTGTATTTGGAATGGGTTTTTGGAGTGCGTGACCGCAATTGGAGTGCGCGACCGTAATTGGAGGGGATAGTCGTAGTGCGAGACTGTATTTGGAGAAGGTTTTTGGAGTGCGCGACCGCAATTGGAGTGCGCGTCCGTAATTGGAGTGGGTAGTTGGAGTGCGCGACCGCAATTGGAGTGGGTATTTGGAGTGCGCGACCGCATTTGGAGTGCACGCCAGTATTTCGAGTGCGCGCCCGTATTTGGAGTGCGCGACCGTATTTGGAGTGGGCGACCGTATTTGGAGTGCGCGACCGTATTTGGAGTGGGCGACCGTATTTGGAGTGCGCGACTGTATTTGGAGTGGGCGACCGTATTTGGAGTGGTCGACCACATTTGGAGTGGGTATTTGGAGTACGCGACCGTATTTGGAGTGCGCGACCGTATTTGGAGCGTGCGACCGTATTTGGAGTGCGCGACCGCAATTGGAGTGGGCAACCGTATAATGAGTGCGCGACCGTATTTGGAGACGGCGACCGTATGTCGAGTGTGCGGCCGTTTTTGGAGTGGACGAACGTATTTGGAATGGGCGTCCGTATTTGGAGTGCGCGCCCGTATTTGGAGAGCGCGACCGTATTTGGAGTGCATGACTGTATTTGGAGTGGGCTACCGTATTTGGAGAGGGCGACCGTATTTGGAGAGCGCGAACGCATTTGGAGTGCGCGACCGTATTTGGAGTGCGCGACCGTATTTGGAGTGCGCGACCGAATTTGGAGTGCGCGACCGTATTTGGAGTGGGCGACCACATTTGGAGTAGGCGACTGTATTTGGAGTGCGCAACCATATTTGGAGAGGGCATTTGGAGTGCGCGACCGTATTTGGAGTGCGCGACCACATTTGGAGTGGGTATTTGAAGTGCGCGACCGTATTTGGTATGCGCGACCGTATTTGGAGTGCGCGACAGGATTTGGAGTGCATGACCGTATTTGGAGAGGGTATTTGGAGTGCGCGACCGCATTTGGAGTAGGCGACTGTATTTGGAGTGCATGACCGTATTTGGAGAGGGTATTTGGAGTGCGCGACCGTATTTGGAGTGCGCGACCAAATTTGGAGTGCGCGACCGTACTTGGAGTGGGCGTCCGCATTTGGAGTAGGCGACTGTATTTGGAGTGTGCGACCGTATTTGGAGAGGGCATTTGGAGTGCGCGACCGTATTTGGAATGCGCGACCGTAACTGGAGTGGGTATTTGGAGTGCGCGACCGTATTTGGAGTGGGTTTTTGGAGTGCGCGACCACAATTGGAGTGCGTGCCCTTATTTGGAGTGCGCGACCGTATTTGGAGTGGGCGACAGTATGTGGAGTGGGCGACTGTATTTGGAGTGGGCGACTATATTTGGAGTGGGCAACCGTATTTGGAGTGTGCGGCCGTTTTTGGAGTTGGCGACCGTCTTTGGAATGGGCGACCGTATTTGGAGTGCGCGCCTGTATTTGGAGTGGGCGACCGTATTTGGAATGCTCGACCGTATTTGGAGTGCGCGACCGTATTTGGAGTGAGCGACCGTATTTGGGGTGGGCAACCGTATTTGTAGTGGGCATCGGTATTTGGAGTGGGCGACCGTATTTGGAGTGCACGACCGTATTTGGAATGCACGACCGTATTTGGAGTGCGCGACCGTATTTGGAGTGAGCGACCGTATTTGGGGTGGGCAACCGTATTTGGAGTGGGCGTCCGTATTTGGAGTGGGCAACCGTATTTGGAGTGCACGACCGTATTTGGAATGCGCGACCGTATTTGGAGTGCGCGTCAGGATTTGGAGTGCGCGACCGTATTTGGAGTGGGCGACCACATTTGGAGTAGGCGACTGTATTTGGAGTGCGCGACCGTATTTGGAGAGGGCATTTGGAGTGCGCGACCGTATTTGGAGTGCGAGACCGTATTTGGAGTGCGCGACCAAATTTGTAATGCGCGACCGTATTTGGAGTGGGCGACCGCATTTGGAGTAGGTGACTGTATTTGGAGTGCGCAACCATATTTGGAGAGGGCATTTGGAGTGCGCGACCGTATTTGGAGTGCGCGACCACATTTGGAGTGGGTATTTGAAGTGCGCGACCGTATTTGGTATGCGCGACCGTATTTGGAGTGCGCGACAGGATTTGGAGTGCATGACCGTATTTGGAGAGGGTATTTGGAGTGCGCGACCGCATTTGGAGTAGGCGACTGTATTTGGAGTGCATGACCGTATTTGGAGAGGGTATTTGGAGTGCGCGACCGTATTTGGAGTGCGCGACCAAATTTGGAGTGCGCGACCGTACTTGGAGTGGGCGTCCGCATTTGGAGTAGGCGACTGTATTTGGAGTGTGCGACCGTATTTGGAGAGGGCATTTGGAGTGCGCGACCGTATTTGGAATGCGCGACCGTAACTGGAGTGGGTATTTGGAGTGCGCGACCGTATTTGGAGTGGGTTTTTGGAGTGCGCGACCACAATTGGAGTGCGTGCCCTTATTTGGAGTGCGCGACCGTATTTGGAGTGGGCGACAGTATGTGGAGTGGGCGACCGTATTTGGAGTGGGCAACCGTATTTGGAGTGTGCGGCCGTTTTTGGAGTTGACGACCGTCTTTGGAATGGGCGACCGTATTTGGAGTGCGCGCCTGTATTTGGAGTGGGCGACCGTATTTGGAATGCTCGACCGTATTTGGAGTGCGCGACCGTATTTGGAGTGAGTGACCGTATTTGGGGTGGGCAACCGTATTTGGAGTGGGCATCCGTATTTGGAGTGGGCGACCGTATTTGGAGTGCACGACCGTATTTGGAATGCACGACCGTATTTGGAGTGCGCGACCGTATTTGGAGTGAGCGACCGTATTTGGGGTGGGCAACCATATTTGGAGTGGGCGTCCGTATTTGGAGTGGGCAACCGTATTTGGAGTGCACGACCGTATTTGGAGTGCGCGACCGTATTTGGAGTGCGCGACCGTATTTGGAGTGCGAGACCGTATTAGGAGATCGCGACCGTATTTGGAGTCGGCGACCGTATGTCGAGTGGGCGGCCGTATTTGGAGTCGGCGACCGTATTTGGAATGGGCGACCTTATTTGGAGTGCGCGCCCGTATATGGAGTGCGCGATTGTATTTGGAGTGCGCGACCGCAATTGGAGTGGGCAACCGTATAATGAGTGCGCGACCGTATTTGGAGACGGTGACCGTATGTCGAGTGGGCAGCCGTTTTTGGAGTGGACGAACGTATTTGGAGTGGGCGACCGTATTTGGAGTGGGCGACCGTATTTGGAGACGGCGACCGTATGTCGAGTGGGCAGCCGTTTTTGGAGTGGACGAACGTATTTGGAATGGGCGACCGTATTTGGAGTGGGCGACCGTATTTGGAGTGCGCGACCGAATTTGGAGTGCGCGATCGTATTTGGAGTGGGCGACCGCATTTGGAGTAGGCGACTATATTTGGAGTGCGTGACCGTATTTGGAGAGAGCATTTGGAGTGCTCGACTGAATTTGGAGTGGGTATTTGGTGTGCGCGACCGTATTTGTAGTGCGCGACTGAATTTGGAGTCGGTTTTTGGAGTGCGCGACCGCAATTGGAGTGCGCGACCGTAATTGGAGAGGGTAGTTGGAGTGCGTGACCGTATTTCGAGTGAGCGACTGTATTCGGAGTGGGCAACTGTATTTGGAGTGGGCGACCGTATTTGGAGTGTGCGACTGCATTTGGAGTGCGCGACCGTATTTGGAGTGGGCGACCGCATTTGGACTAGGTGACTGTATTTGGAGTGCGTGACCGTATTTGGAGAGGTCATTTGGAGTGCGCGACCGTATTTGGAATGCGCGACCGTATTTGGAATGCGCGACTGTATTTGGAGTGGGTTTGTGGAGTGCGCGACCGCAATTGGAGTGCGCGACCGTAATTGGAGTGGGTAGTTGGAGTGCGCGACCGCATTCGGAGTGCGCGACCGCATTTGGAGTGCGCACCCGTATTTGGAGTGCGCGCCCGTATTTGGAGTGCGCGACCGTATTTGTAGTGGGCGACCGTATTTGGACTGGGCGACCGTATTTGGAGTGCGCGACCGTATTTGGAATGCCTGACCGTATTTGGAGTGCGCAACAGTATTTGGAGTGAGCTACTGTATTTGGAATGGGCGACCGTATTTGGAGTGGGCGACCGTATTTGGAGTGCGCGACCGCATTTGGAGTGCGCAATCGTATTTGGAGTGCACGACCGTATTTGGAGTGCGCGACCAAATTTGGAGTGCGCGACCGTATTTGGAGTGGGCGACCGCATTTGGAGTAGGCGACTGTATTTGGAGTGTGCGACCATATTTGGTGAGGGCTTTTGGAGTGCGCGACCGTATTTGGAATGCGCGACCGTAATTGGAGTGGGTATTTGGATTGCGCGACCGTATTTGGAGTGGGTTTTTGGAGTGCGCATCGGCAATTGGAGTGCGCGCCCTTATATGAAGTGCGCGACCGTATTTGGAGTGGGAGAAGGTATTTGGAGTGAGCGACCGTATTTGGAGTGGGCAACCGTATTTGGAGTATGCGGCCATTTTTGGAGTGTGCGACCGTATTTGGAATGGGCGACAGTATTTGGAGTGCGCGACCGTTTTGGAGTAATCGCCCATATTTGGAGTCCGCGCCCTTATTTGGAGTGCCCGACCATAGTTGGAGTTCGCGCCCGTATATGGACTTGCGCGCCCGTATTTGGAGTGCGCAACCGTATTTGGTGTGGGCATTTGCAGTGCAAGACCGTATTTGGAGTGTACGACCATATTTGGAGTGCGCAACCGTATATGGGGTGCGCGACCGTATTTGGAGTGCGTGACCGTATTTGGAGTGCGCGACCGCAAATGGAGTGCCCAACCGTATTTGGAGTGCGTGACCGTAATTTTAGTGCGCGCCCGTATTTGGAGTGGGCGACCGTATTTGGAGTGGGCGACCGTAATTTTAGTGCGCGCCTGTATTTGGAGTGGGCGACCGTATTTAGAGTGGGCGACCGTATTTGGAATGGGCGACCGTAATTTTAGTGCGCACCCGTATTTGGAGTGGGCGACCGTATTTGGAGTGCGCGACCGTATTTGGAGTGCGCGCCCGTATTTGGAGTGCGCGACCGTATTTGGAGTGCGCGACCGTATTTGGAGTGGGCGACCGCATTTGGAGTAGGCGACCGTATTTGGAGAGTGCCACCATATTTGAAGTGGGTATTTGGAGTGCGCGACCACATTTGGAGTGCGCGACCGTATGTGGAGTGGGCGACCGTATTTGGAGTGGGCGACTGTATTTGGAATGGGCGACCGTATTTGCAGTGCGCGCCCATATTTGGGGAGCTCAACCGTATTTGGAGTGGGCGACCGTATTTGGAGTGCGCGACCGTATTTGGAGTGGGCAACCGTATTTGGAATGCGCGACCGTATTTGGAGTTCGCGACCGTATTTGGAGTGCGCGACCGTATTTGGAGTACGCGACCGTATTTGGAGTGCGCGATCGTATTTGGAGTGCGCGACCATATTTGGCTTGTGCAACCATATTAGGAGTGCGCGACCGCATTTGGAGTGCGCGACCGCATTTGGAGTAGGCGACCGTATTTGGAGTGCGCGACCGTATTTGGAGTGGGTATTTGGTGTGCGCGACCGTATTTGGAATGCACGACAGTATTTGGAGTGCGTGACCGTACTTGGATTGAGCGACCGTATGTGGAGTGTGCGACCGTATATGGAGTGGGCGACCATATTTGGAATGGACGACCATATTTGGAGTGCGCGCCCGTATTTGGAGTGCGCGCCCGTATTTGGAGTGCGCGACCGTAACTGGAGTGGGCGACCGTATTTGGAGTGCGCGACCGTATTTGGAGTGGGCGACCCTATTTGGAGTGCGCGACCACATTTGGAGTGGGTATTTGGAGTGCGCGACCGTATTTGGAATGCGCGACCGTATTTGGAGTGCGCGACCGTATTTGGAGTGCACCACCGCATTTGGAGTGGGCGACCGTATTAGGAGTGCGCGACTGTATTTGGAGTCGGCGACCGTCTGTCGAGTGGGCGGCCGTTTTTGGAGTGGGCGACCGTATTTGGAATGGGCAACCGTATTTGGAGTGCGCGTCCGTATTTGGAGTGCACGACCATATTTGGAATGCCCGACCGTATTTGGAGTGCGCGACCGTATTTGGAGAGGGCATTTGGAGTTTGCGACCTTATTTGGAATGCGCGACCGTATTTGTAGTGCGCGACCCAATTTGGAGTGCGGAACCGTATTTGGAGAGGGCGACCGCATTTGGAGTAGGCGACTGTATTAGGAGTGCGCGTCCGTATTTGGAGAGGGCATTTGGAGTGAGCACCAGTATTTGGAGTCCGCGCCCTTATTTGGATTGCGTGACCGTATTTGGCATGCGCGCCCGTATTTGTAGTGCACGCCCGTATTTGGAGTTCGCGCCCGTATATGGACTGCACGCCCGTATTTGGAGAGCGCGACCGTATTTGGAGTCTGCGCCCGTATCTGGAGTCCGCCCCCGTATTTGCAGAGGGCGACCTTATTTGGAGTGCGCGACCGTATTTCGAGTGGGCGACCGTATTTGGAGTGGCAACCGCATTTGGAGTAGGCGACCATAGTTGGAATGCCCGAACGTATTTATAGTGCGCGACCGTATATTGAGTGCGCGACCGTATTTGGAGTGGGCGACCGTATTTGGAATGCGCGCCCATATTTGGAGTGGGTATTTGGAGTGCGCGACCGTATTTGGAGTGGGCGACCGCATTTGGAGTATGCGACTGTATTTGGAGTGCGCGACCATATTTGGAGAGGGCATTTGGAGTGCGCGACCGTATTTGGACTGCGCGACCGTAATTGGAGTGGGTATGTGGAGTGCGCGATGGTATTTGGAGTGCGCGACTGTATTTGGAGTGGGTTTTTGGAGTGCGCGACCGCAATTGGAGTGCGCGACCGTAATTGGAGTGGGTAGTTGCAGTGCGCGACCGCAATTGGAGTGGGTATTTGGAGTGCGCGACCGCAATTGGAGTGCGCGACCGTAATTGGAGTGGGTAGTTGCAGTGCGCGACCGCAATTGGAGCGGTTATTTGGTGTGCGCGACCGCATTTGGAGTGGGCGACCGTATTTGGAGTGCGAGACCGTATTAGGAGATCGCGACCGTATTTGGAGTCGGCGACCGTATTTGGAATGGGCGACCTTATTTGGAGTGCGCGCCCGTATATGGAGTGCGCGATTGTATTTGGAGTGCGCGACCGCAATTGGAGTGGGCAACCGTATAATGAGTGCGCGACCGTATTTGGAGACGGCGACCGTATGTCGAGTGGGCGGCCGTTTTTGGAGTGGACGAACGTATTTGGAATGGGCGACCGTATTTGGAGTGGGCGACCGTATTTGGAGTGGGCGACCGTATTTGGAGACGGCGACCATATGTTGTGTGGGCAGCCATTTTTGGAGTGGACGAACGTATTTGGAATGTGCGACCGTATTTGGAGTGGGCGACCGTATTTGGAGTGCGCGACCGAATTTGGAGTGCGCGATCGTATTTGGAGTGCACGACCATATTTGGAATGCCCGACCGTATTTGGAGTGCGCGACCGTATTTGGAGAGGGAATTTGGAGTTCGCGACCTTATTTGGAATGCGCGACCGTATTTGTAGTGCACGACCCAATTTGGAGTGCGGAACCGTATTTGGAGAGGGCGACCGCATTTGGAGTAGGCGACTGTATTAGGAGTGCGCGTCCGTATTTGGAGAGGGCATTTGGAGTGAGCACCCGTATTTGGAGTCCGCGCCCTTATTTGGATTGCGCGACCGTATTTGGCATGCGCGCCCGTATTTGTAGTGCACGCCCGTATTTGGAGTTCGCGCCCGTATATGGACTGCACGCCCGTATTTGGAGAGCGCGACCGTATTTGGAGTCTGCGCCCGTATCTGGAGTCCGCCCCCGTATTTGCAGAGGGCGACCTTATTTGGAGTGCGCGACCGTATTTGGAGTGGGCGACCGTATTTGGAGTGGCAACCGCATTTGGAGTAGGCGACCATATTTGGAATGCTCGAACGTATTTATAGTGCGCGACCGTATATTGAGTGCGCGACCGTATTTGGAGTGGGCGACCGTATTTGGAATGCGCGCCCATATTTGGAGTGGGTATTTGGAGTGCGCGACCGTATTTGGAGTGGGCGACCGCATTTGGAGTATGCGACTGTATTTGGAGTGCGCGACCGTATTTGGAGAGGGCATTTGGAGTGCGCGACCGTACTTGGACTGCGTGACCGTAATTGGAGTGGGTATGTGGAGTGCGCGATGGTATTTGGAGTGCGCGACTGTATTTGGAGTGGGTTTTTGGAGTGCGCGACCGCAATTGGAGTGCGCGACCGTAATTGGAGTGGGTAGTTGCAGTGCGCGACCGCAATTGGAGTGGGTATTTGGAGTGCGCGACCGCAATTGGAGTGCGCGACCGTAATTGGAGTGGGTAGTTGCAGTGCGCGACCGCAATTGGAGCGGTTATTTGGTGTGCGCGACCACTTTTGGAGTGCGCGCCAGTATTTTGAGTGCGCGCCCGTATTTGGAGTGCGCGACCGTATTTGGAGTGGGCGACCGTATTTGGAGTGCGAGACCGTATTAGGAGATCGCGACCGTATTTGGAGTCGGCGACCGTATGTCGAGTGGGCAGCCGTTTTTGGAGTGGACGAACGTATTTGGAATGGGCGACCGTATTTGGAGTGGGCGACCGTATTTGGAGACGGCGACCGTATGTCGAGTGGGCAGCCATTTTTGGAGTGGACGAACGTATTTGGAATGGGCGACCGTATTTGGAGTGGGCGACCGTATTTGGAGTGCGCGACCGAATTTGGAGTGCGCGATCGTATTTGGAGTGGGCGACCGCATTTGGAGTAGGCGACTATATTTGGAGTGCGTGACCGTATTTGGAGAGGGCATTTGGAGTGCTCGACCGAATTTGGAGTGGGTATTTGGTGTGCGCGACCGTATTTGGAGTGCGCGACTGAATTTGGAGTCGGTTTTTGGAGTGCGCGACCGCAATTGAAGTGCGCGACCGTAATTGGAGAGGGTAGTTGGAGTGCGTGACCGTATTTCGAGTGAGCGACTGTATTCGGAGTGGGCAACTGTATTTGGAGTGCGCGACCGTATTTGGAGTGCGCGACCATATTTGGAGTGGGCGACCGCATTTGGATTAGCGACTGTATTTGGAGTGTGCGACCGTATTTGGAGGGGGCATTTGGAGTGCGCGACCGTATTTGGAATGCCCGACCGTATTTGGAGTGCGCGACCGTATTTGGAGTGCACGACCGTATGTGGAGTTGCCGACCGTATTTGGAGTGGGCGACCGTATTTGGAATGGGTGACCGTATTTGGAGTGCGCGCCCGTATTTGAGTGGGCGCCCGTATTAGGAGTGCGCGACCGTATTTGGAGTGGGCGACCATATTTGGAGTGCGCGACCGTATTTGGAATGGGTGACCGTATTTGGAGTGCGCGCCCGTATTTGAGTGGGCGCCCGTATTAGGAGTGCGCGACCGTATTTGGAGTGGGCGACCATATTTGGAGTGGGCGACCGTATTTGGAGTGGGCGACAGTATTTGGAGTGCGCGACCACATTTGGAGTGGGTATTTGAAGTGCGCGACCGTATTTGGAATGCGCGACCGTATTTGGAGTGCGCGACAGGATTTGGAGTGCGCGACCATATTTGGAGTGCGCGACCGTATTTGGAGTGCGCGACCGCAGTCGGAGTGGGCGACCGTATTTGGAGTGCGAGACCGTATTAGGAGATCGCGACCGTATTTGGAGTCGGCGACCGTATTTGGAATGGGCGACCTTATTTGGAGTGCGCGCCCGTATATGGAGTGCGCGATTGTATTTGGAGTGCGCGACCGCAATTGGAGTGGGCAACCGTATAATGAGTGCGCGACCGTATTTGGAGACGGCGACCGTATGTCGAGTGGGCAGCCGTTTTTGGAGTGGACGAACGTATTTGGAATGGGCGACCGTATTTGGAGTGGGCGACCGTATTTGGAGTGGGCGACCGCATTTGGAGTAGGCGACTATATTTGGAGTGCGTGACCGTATTTGGAGAGGGCATTTGGAGTGCTCGACCGAATTTGGAGTGGGTATTTGGTGTGCGCGACCGTATTTGTAGTGCGCGACTGAATTTGGAGTCGGTTTTTGCAGTGCGCGACCGCAATTGGAGTGCGCGACCGTAATTGGAGAGGGTAGTTGGAGTGCGTGACCGTATTTCGAGTGAGCGACTGTATTCGGAGTGGGCAACTGTATTTGGAGTGGGCGACCGTATTTGGAGTGTGCGACTGCATTTGGAGTGCGCGACCGTATTTGGAGTGCGGGACCATATTTGGAGTGCGCGACCGAATTTGGAGTGCGCGACCGTATTTGGAGTGGGCGACCGCATTTGGATTAGCGACTGTATTTGGAGTGGGCGACCATATTTGGAGTGGGCGACCGTATTTGGAGTGGGCGACAGTATTTTGAGTGCGCGACCACATTTGGAGTGGGTATTTGAAGTGCGCGACCGTATTTGGAATGCGCGACCGTATTTGGAGTGTGCGACAGGATTTGGAGTGCGCGACCATATTTGGAGTGCGCGACCGTATTTGGAGTGCGCGACCGCAGTCGGAGTGGGCGACCGTATTAGGAGTGCGCGACCGTATTTGGTGTGGGCAACCGCATTTGGGTAGGCGACTGTATTTGGAGTGCGCGACCGCATTTGAGTGGGTATTTGGAGTGCGCGACCGCATTTGGAGTGCGCGACCGTATTTGGAGTGGGCGACCGCATTTGGAGTAGGCGACTGTATTTGGAGTGCGCGACCGTATTTGGAGAGGGCACTTGGAGTGCGCGACCGTATTTGGAAGGTGTGACCATAATTGGAGTGGGTATTTGGAGTGCGCGACCGTATTTGGAGAGGGCACTTGGAGTGCGCGACCGTATTTGGAAGGTGTGACCATAATTGGAGTGGGTTTTTGGACTGCGCGACCGCAATTGGAGTGCGCGACCGTAATTGGAGTGGTTATTTGGAGTGCGCGACCGCATCTGGAGTGGGCTACCGCATTTTGAGTAGGCGAATGTATTTGGAGTGTGCGACCGTATTTGGAGTGGGTTTTTGGAGTGCGCGACCGCAATTGGAGTGCGCGACAGTAATTGGAGTGGGTAGTTGCATTGCGCGACCGCAATTGGAGTGGGTATTTGGAGTGCGTGACCACAATTGGAGTGCGCGACCGTAATTGGAGTGGGTAGTTGCAGTGCGCGACCGCAATTGGAGCGGTTATTTGGTGTGCGCGACCGTATTTGGAGTGCGCGCCAGTATTTGGAGTGCGCGCCCGTATTTGGAGTGGGCTACCGCATTTTGAGTAGGTGAATGTATTTGGAGTGTGCGACCGTATTTGGAGTGGGTTTTTGGAGTGCGCGACCGCAATTGGAGTGCGCGACAGTAATTGGAGTGGGTAGTTGCATTGCGCGACCGCAATTGGAGTGGGTATTTGGAGTGCGCGACCGCAATTGGAGCGTGTGACCGTAATTGGAGTGGGTAGTTGCAGTGCGCGACTGCAATTGGAGCGGTTATTTGGTGCGCGCAACCGCATTTGGAGTGCGCGCCAGTATTTTGAGTGCGCGCCCATATTTGGAGTGCGAAACCGTATTTGGAGTGGGCGACCGTATTTGGAGTGCGCGACCGTATTAGGAGATCGCGACCGTATTTGGAGTCGGCGACCGTATGTCGACTGGGCGGCCGTATTTGGAGTCGGCGACCGTATTTGGAATGGGCGACCTTATTTGGAGTGCGCGCCCATATATGGAGTGCGCGACCGTATTTGGAGTGCGTGACCGCAATTGGAGTGGGCAACCGTATAATGAGTGCGCGACCGTATTTGGAGACGGCGACCGTATGTCGAGTGGGCGACCGTATTTGGAGTGGGCGACCGTATTTAGAGTGGGCGACAGTATTTGGAGTGCGCGACCACATTTGGAGTGGGTATTTGAAGTGCGCGACCGTATTTGGAATGCGCGACCGCATTTGGAGTGCGCGACAGGATTTGCAGTGCGCGACCATATTTGGAGTGCGC
Organism: Cetorhinus maximus; assembly: GCF_964194155.1. NCBI lineage: Eukaryota > Metazoa > Chordata > Chondrichthyes > Lamniformes > Cetorhinidae > Cetorhinus > Cetorhinus maximus. The sequence goes on from NW_027596866.1 coordinate 82,021, forward strand.
GACCGTATTTGGAGTGCGCGACCGCAGTCGGAGTGGGCGACCGTATTAGGAATGCGCGACCGTAATTGGAGTGGGTATTTGGAGTGCGCGACCATATTTGGAGTGCGCAACTGAATTTGGAGTCGGTTTATGGAGTGCGCGATCGCAATTGGAGTGCGCGACCGTAATTGGAGTGGGTAGTTGGCGTGCGCGACCGCAATTGGAGTGCGTGACCGTAATTGGAGTGGGTATTTGGAGTGCGTGACCGAATTTGGAGTGCGCGACCGTATTTGGAATGCCCGACCGTATTTGAAGTACGCGACCGTATTTGGAGTGAGCGACGGTATTCGGAGTGGGCAACCGTATTTGGAGTGGGCGACCGTATTTGGAGTGTGCGACCGCATTTGGATTGCGCGACCGTATTTGGAGTGAGCGACGGTATTCGGAGTGGGCAACCGTATTTGGAGTGGGCGACCGTATTTGGAGTGCGCGACCGTATTTGGAGTGCGCGACCGAATTTGGAGTGCGCGACCGTATTGGGAGTGGGCGACCGCATTTGGAGTAGGCGACTGTATTTGGAATGCGCGACCGTATTTGGAGAGGGCATTTGGAGTGCGCGACCGTATTTGGAGTGCGCGACCGTATTTGGAGTGCGCGACCAAATTTGTAGTGCGCGACTGTATTTGGAGTGTGCGATCGCATTTGGATTAGGCGACCGTATTTGGAGTGCGCGACCGTATTTGGAGAGGGCATTTGGAGTGCGCGACCGTATTTGGAATGCGTGACCATAATTAGAGTGGGTATTTGGAGTGCGCGACCGTATTTGGAGTGCGCAACTGAATTTGGAGTCGGTTTTTGGAGTGCGCGACCGCAATTGGAGTGCGCGACCGTAATTGGAGTGGGTAGTTGGAGTGCGCGACCGCAATTGGAGTGCGTGACCGTAATTGGAGTGGGTATTTGGAGTGCGTGACCGAATTTGGCGTGCGCGACCGTATTTGGAATGCCCGACCGTATTTGAAGTACGCGACCGTATTTGGAGTGAGCGACGGTATTCGGAGTGGGCAACCGTATTTGGAGTGGGCGACCGTATTTGGAGTGTGCGACCGCATTTGGATTGCGCGACCGTATTTGGAGTGCGCGACCGTATTTGGAGTGCGCGACCGAATTTGGAGTGAGCGACCGTATTTGGAGTGAGCGACGGTATTCGGAGTGGGCAACCGTATTTGGAGTGGGCGACCGTATTTGGAGTGCGCGACCGCAATTGGAGTGGGTATTTGGAGTGCGCGACCGCATTTGGAATGCCTGACCGTATTAGGAGTGCGCGACCGTATTTGGAGTGGGCGACCGCATTTGGAGTTCGCGACCGCATTTGGAGTGCGCGACCGTATTTGGAATGCCCGACCGTATTTGGAGTGCGCGACCGTATTTGGAGTGAGCGACTGTATTTGGAGTGGGCGACCGTATTTGAGTGGGCGACAGTATTTTGAGTGCGCGACCGCATTTGGAGTGCGTGACCGTATTTGGAGTGGGCGACCGCATTTGGAGTAGGCGACTGTATTTGAAGTGCGTGACCATATTTGGAGAGGGCATTTGGAGTGCGTGACCGTATATGGAATGCGTGACCGTAATTGGAGAGGGTATTGCGAGTGCGCGACCATATTTGGAGTGCGCGACTGTATTTGGAATGCGCGACCGTATTTGGAATGCGCCACCGTATTTGGTGAGGGCATTTGGAGTGCGCGACCGTCTTTGGAATGCGCTACCGTAATTGGAGTGGGCGACCGTATTTGGAGTGGGCGACCGTATTTGGAGTGGGTATTTGGTGTGCGCGACCATATTTGGAGTGCGCGACCGTATTTGGAGTGCGCAACCGTATTTGGAGTGCACGACCACAATTGGACTGGGCAACCGTATAATGAGTGCACGACCGTATTTGGAGACGGCGACCGTATGTCGAGTGGGCAGCCGTTTTTGGAGTGGACGAACGTATTTGGAATGGGCGACCGTATTTGGAGTGCGTGACCGCAATTGGAGTGGGTATTTGGAGTGCGCGACCGTACTTGGAGTGGGCGACCGCATTTGGAGTAGGCGACTGTATTTGGAGTGCGCGACCGTATTCGTAGAGGGCATTTGGAGTGCACGACCGTATTTGCAATGCGCGACCGTAATTGGAGTGGGTATTTGGAGTGTGCGATGGTATTTGGAGTGCGCGACTGTATTTGGAGTGGGTTTTTGGAGTGCGCGACCGCAATTGGAGTGTGCGACCGTATTTGGAGTGTGCGACCGTATTTGGAGTGGGCGACGGTATTTGGAGTGCGCGACCATTATTGGAGTGGGCGACCGTATTTGGTGTTGGCGACCACATTTGGAGTGGGTATTTGAATTGCGCGACCGTATTTGGAGCGCGCGACCGCAATTGGAGTGGGCAACCGTATAATGAGTGCGCGAACGTATTTGGAGATGGCGACCGTAAGTCGAGTGGGCAGACATTTTTGGAGTGGACGAACGTATTTGGAATGCCCGACCGTATTAGGAGTGCGCGACCGTATTTGGAGTGTGCGACCGCATTTGGAGTAGGCGACTGTATTTGAAGTGCGCGACCGTATTTGGAGAGGGCATTTGGAGTGCGCGACCATATTTGGAATGCGCGACCGTAATTGGAGTGGGTATTTGGAGTGTGCGATGTTATTTGGAGTGCGAGACTGTATTTGGAGTGGGTTTTTGGAGTGCGCGACCGCAATTGGAGTGCGCGACCGCAATTGGAGTGGGTATTTGGTGTGCGCGACCGCATTTGGAGTGGGGGACCGTATTTGGAGTACGCGACCGTATTTGGAGTGGGCGACCGTATTTGGAGTGGGCGACCGTAATTGGAGTGGGTATTTGGAGTGCGCGACCGTATTTGGAGTGCGTGACTGAATTTGGAGTCGGTTTTTGGAGTGCGCGACCGCAATTGGAGTGGGTAGTTGGAGTGCGCGACCGCAATTGGAGTGCGTGACCATAATTGGAGTGGGTATTTGGAGTGCGTGACCGAATTTGGAGTGCGCGACCGTATTTGGAATGCCCGACCGTATTTGAAGTACGCGACCGTATTTGGAGTGAGCGACTGTATTCGGAGTGGGCAACCGTATTTGGAGTGGGCGACCGTATTTGGAGTGTGCGACCGCATTTGGAGTGCGCGACCGTATTTGGAGAGGGCATTTGGAGAGCGCGACAGTATTTGGAATACGCGACCGTAATTGGAGTGTGTATTTGGAGTGCGCGAAGGGTATTTGGATTGCGCGACTGTATTTGGAGTGGGTTTTTGGAGTGCGCGACCGCAATTGGAGTGCACGACCATAATTTGAGTGGGTATTTGGAGTGCGCGACCGTATTTGGAATGCCCGACCGTATTAGGAGTGCGCGACCGTATTTGGAGTGGGCGACCGCATTTGGAGAGGGCATTTGGAGTGCGCGACCATATTTGAAATGCGCGACCGTAATTGGAGTGGGTATTTGGAGTGTGCGATGGTATTTGGAGTGCGCGACTGTATTTGGAGTGGGTATTTGGTGTGTGCGACCGTATTTGGAGTGGGCATTTGGAGTGCGCGACCATATTTGAAATGCGCGACCGTAATTGGAGTGGGTATTTGGAGTGTGCGATGGTATTTGGAGTGCGCGACTGTATTTGGAGTGGGTATTTGGTGTGTGCGACCGCATTTGGAGTGGGCGACCGTATTTGGAGTGCGCGACGGTATTTGGAGTGCGCGACCATTATTGGAGTGGGCGACCGTATTTGGAGTTGGCGACCACATTTGGAGTGGGTATTTGAATTGCGCGACCGTATTTGGAGTGCGCGACCGCGATTGGAGTGGGCAACCGTATAATGAGTGCGCGAACGTATTTGGAGATGGCGACCGTAAGTCGAGTGGGCAGACATTTTTGGAGTGGACGAACGTATTTGGAATGGGCGACCGTATTTGGAGTGCGCGACCGCATTTGGAGTGGATATTTGGAGTGCGCGACCGTATTTGGAATGCCCGACCGTATTAGGAGTGCGCGACCGTATTTGGAGTGTGCGACCGCATTTGGAGTAGGCGACTGTATTTGAAGTGCGCGACCGTATTTGGAGAGGGCATTTGGAGTGCGCGACCGTATTTGGAATGCGCGACCGTAATTGGAGTGGGTATTTGGAGTGTGCGATGTTATTTGGAGTGCGAGACTGTATTTGGAGTGGGTTTTTGGAGTGTGCGACCGCAATTGGAGTGCGCGACCGCAATTGTAGTGCGCGACCGCAATTGGAGTGGGTATTTGGTGTGCGCGACCGCATTTGGAGTGGGCGACCGTATTTGGAGTGCGCGACCGTATTTGGAGTGGGCGACCGTATTTGGAGTGCGCGACCTCATTTGGAGTGGGTATTTGGAGTGCGCGACCGTATTTGGAGTGCGTGACTGAATTTGGAGTCGGTTTTTGGAGTGCGCGACCGCAATTGGAGTGGGTAGTTGGAGTGCGCGACCGCAATTGGAGTGCGTGACCATAATTGGAGTGGGTATTTGGAGTGCGCGACCGTATTTGGAGTGAGCGACCGTAATTGGAGTGGGTATTTGGAGTGCGCGACCGTATTTGGAGTGAGCGACCGTAATTGGAGTGGGTATTTGGAGTGCGCGACCGTATTTGGAGTGAGCGACCGTAATTGGAGTGGGTATTTGGAGTGCGCGACCGCAATTGGAGTGCGCGACCGTAATTGGAGTGGGTAGTTGGAGTGCGCGGCCGCATTTGGAGTGGGCGACCGTATTTGGAGTGCGCGACCGTATTTGGAGTGGGCGACCGTATTTGGAGTGCGCGACCGTATTTGGAGTGGGCGACCGTATTTGGAGTGGGCGACCGTATTTGGAGTGAGCGACCGTAATTGGAGTGGGTATTTGGAGTGCGCGACCGCAATTGGAGTGCGCGACCGTAATTGGAGTGGGTAGTTGGAGTGCGCGGCCGCAATTGGAGTGCGCGACCATAATTGGAGTGGGTATTTGGAGTGCGTGACCGAATTTGGAGTGCGCGACCGTATTTGGAATGCCCGACCGTATTTGAAGTACGCGACCGTATTTGGATTGAGCGACTGTATTCGGAGTGGGCAACCGTATTTGGAGTGGGCGACCGTATTTGGAGTGTGCGAACGCATTTGGAGTGCGCGACCGTATTTGGAGTGCGCGACCGTATTTGGAGTGCGCGACCGAATTTGGAGTGCGCGACCGTATTTGGAGTGGGCGATCGCATTTGGAGTAGGCGACTGTATTTGGAATGCGTGACCGTATTTGGAGAGGGCACTTGGAGTGCTCGACCGTATTTGGAGTGCGCGACCGTATTTGGAGTGCGCGACCAAATTTGTAGTGCGAGACCGTATTTGGAGTGGGCGACCGCATTTGGATTAGGCAACCGTATTTGGAGAGCGCGACAGTATTTGGAGAGGGCATTTGGAGTGCGCGACCGTATTTGGAATGCGTGACCATAATTGGAGTAGGTATTTGGAGTGCGCGACCGTATTTGGAGTGCGTGACTGAATTTGGAGTCAGTTTTTGGAGTGCGCGACCGCAATTGGAGTGCGCGACTGTAATTGGAGTGGGTAGTTGGAGTGCGCGACCGCAATTGGAGTGCGTGACCGTAATTGGAGTGGGTATTTGGAGTGCGTGACCGAATTTGGAGTGCACGACCATATTTGGAATGCCCGACCGTATTTGAAGTACGCGACCGTATTTGGAGTGAGCGACGGTATTCGGAGTGGGCAACCGTATTTGGAGTGGGCGACCGTATTTGGATTGTGCGACCGCATTTGGATTGCGCGACCGTATTTGGAGTGCGCGACCATATTTGGAGTGCGCGACCGAATTTGGAGTGCGCGACCGTATTTGGAGTGAGCGACGGTATTCGGAGTGGGCAACCGTATTTGGAGTGGGCGACCGTATTTGGAGTGCGCGACCGCAATTGGAGTGGGTATTTGGAGTGCGCGACCGCATTTGGAATGCCCGGCCGTATTAGGAGTGCGCGACCGTATTTGGAGAGGGCGACCGCATTTGGAGTTCACGACCGCATTTGGAGTGCGCGACCGTATTTGGAATGCCCGACCGTATTTGGAGTGCACGACCGTTCTTGGAATGCGCTACCGTAATTGGAGTGGGCGACCGTATTTGGAGTGGGCGACCGTATTTGGCGTGGGCGACCACATTTGGAGTGGGTATTTGGTGTGCGCGACCATATTTGGAGTGCGCGACCGTATTTGGAGTGCGCAACCGTATTTGGAGTGCGCGACCGCAATTGGACTGGGCAACCGTATAATGAGTGCATGACCGTATTTGGAGACGGCGACCGTATGTCGAGTGGGCAACCGTTTTTGGAGTGGACGAACGTATTTGGAATGGGCGACCGTATTTGGAGTGCGTGACCGCATTTGGAGTGGGTATTTGGAGTGCGCGACCGTATTTGGAGTGAGCGACCGCATTTGGAGTAGGCGACTGTATTTGGAACTGCGCGACCGTATTTGTAGAGGGCATTTGGAGTGCGCGACTGTATTTGCAATGCGCGACCGTAATTGGAGTGGGTATTTGGAGTGTGCGATGGAATTTGGAGTGCGCGACTGTATTTGGAGTGGGTTTTTGCAGTGCGCGACCGCAATTGGAGTGTGTGACCGTATTTGGAGTGTGCGACCGTATTTGGAGTGGGTATTTGGAGTGCGTGACCGAATTTGGAGTGCGCGACCGTATTTGGAATGCCCGACAGTATTTGAAGTACGCGACCGTATTTGGATTGAGCGACTGTATTCGGAGTGGGCAACCGTATTTGGAGTGGGCGACCGTATTTGGAGTGTGCGACCGCATTTGGAGTGCGCGACCGTATTTGGAGTGCGCGACCGTATTTGGAGTGCGCGACCGAATTTGGAGTGCGTGACCGTATTTGGAGTGGGCGACCGCATTTGGAGTAGGCGACTGTATTTGGAATGCGCGACCGTATTTGGAGAGGGCATTTGGAGTGCTCGACCGTATTTGGAGTGCGCGACCGTATTTGGAGTGCGCGACCAAATTTGTAGTGCGCGACCGTATTTGGAGTGGGCGACAGTATTTGGAGAGGGCATTTGGAGTGCGCGACCGTATTTGGAATGCGTGACCATAATTGGAGTAGGTATTTGGAGTGCGCGACCGTATTTGGAATGCCCGACCGTATTAGGAGTGCGCGGCCGTATTTGGAGTGGGCGACCGCATTTGGAGTAGGCGACTGTATTTGAAGTGCGCGACCGTAATTGGAGTGGGTATTTGGAGTGCGTGACCGAATTTGGAGTGCGCGACCGTATTTGGAATGCCCGACCGTATTTGAAGTACGCGACCGTATTTAGAGTGAGCGACGGTATTCGGAGTGGGCAACCGTATTTGGAGTGGGCGACCGTATTTGGAGTGTGCGACCGCATTTGGATTGCGTGACCTTATTTGGAGTGCGCGACCGTATTTGGAGTGGGCTACCGCATTTGGAGTAGGCGACTGTATTTGGAATGCGCGACCGTATTTGGAGAGGGCATTTGGAGTGTGCGACCGTATTTGGAGTGCGCGACCGTATTTGGAGTGCGCGACCAAATTTGTAGTGCGCGACCGTATTTGGAGTGGGCGACCGCATTTGGATTAGGCGACCGTATTTGGAGTGCGCGACCGTATTTGGAGAGGGCATTTGGAGTGCGTGACCGTATTTGGAATGCGTGACCATAATTGGAGTGGGTATTTGGAGTGCGCGACCGCAATTGGAGTGCGCGACCGTAATTGGAGTGGGTACTTGGAGTGCGCGGCCGCAATTGGAGTGCGCGACCATAATTGTAGTGGGTATTTGGAGTGCGTGACAGAATTTGGAGTGCGCGACCGTATTTGGAATGCCCGACCGTATTTGAAGTACGCGACCGTATTTGGATTGAGCGACTGTATTCGGAGTGGGCAACCGTATTTGGAGTGGGCGACCGTATTTGGAGTGTGCAAACGCATTTGGAGTGCGCGACCGTATTTGGAGTGCGCGACCGTATTTGGAGTGCGCGACCGAATTTGGAGTGCGCGACCGTATTTGGAGTGGGCGACCGCATTTGGAGTAGGCGACTGTATTTGGAATGCGCGACCGTATTTGGAGAGGGCATTTGGAGCGCTCGACCGTATTTGGAGTGCGCGACTGTATTTGGAGTGCGCGACCAAATTTGTAGTGCGCGACCGTATTTGGAGTGGGCGACAGTATTTGGAGAGGGCATTTGGAGTGCGCGACCGTATTTGGAATGCGTGACCATAATTGGAGTAGGTATTTGGAGTTCGCAACCGTATTTGGAATGCCCGACCGTATTAGGAGTGCGCGACCGTATTTGGAGTGGGCGACCGCATTTGGAGTAGGCGACTGTATTTGAAGTGCGCGACCGTATTTGGAGTGGGCATTTGGAGTGCGCGACCGTATTTGGAATGCGCGACCGTAATTAGAGTGGGTATTTGGAGTGTGCGATGTTATTTGGAGTGCGAGACTGTATTTGGAGTGGGTTTTTGGAGTGCGCGACCGCAATTGGAGTGCGCGACCGCAATTGGAGTGGGTATTTGGTGTGCGCGACCTCATTTGGAGTGGGCGACCGTATTTGGAGTGCGCGACCGTATTTGGAGTGGGCGACCGTATTTGGAGTGCGCGACTGTATTTGGAGTGGGCGACCGTATTTGGAGTAGGCGACCGTATTTGGAGTGAGCGACCGTAATTGGAGTGGGTATTTGGAGTGCGCGACCGCAATTGGAGTGCGCGACCGTAATTGGAGTGGGTAGTTGGAGTGCGCGACCGCAATTGGAGTGCGTGACCATAATTGGAGTGGGTATTTGGAGTGCGTGACCGAATTTGGAGTGCGCGAACGTATTTGGAAGGCCCGACCGTATTTGAAGTACGCGACCGTATTTGGATTGAGCGACTGTATTCGGAGTGGGCAACCGTATTTGGAGTGGGCGACCGTATTTTGAGTGTGCGACCGCATTTGGAGTGCGCGACCGTATTTGGAGTGCGCGACCGTATTTGGAGTGGGCTACCGCATTTGGAGTAGGCGACTGTATTTGGAATGCGCGACCGTATTTGGAGAGGGCATTTGGAGTGCGCGACTGTATTTGGAGTGGGTTTTTGGAGTGCGCAACCGCAATTGGAGTGCGCGACCGCAATTGGAGTGGGTATTTGGTGTGCGCGACCGCATTTGGAGTGGGCGACCGCATTTGGAGTAGGCGACTGTATTTGGAATGCGCGACCGTATTTGGAGAGGGCACTTGGAGTGCTCGACCGTATTTGGAGTGCGCGACCGTATTTGGAGTGCGCGACCAAATTTGTAGTGCGCGACCGTATTTGGAGTGGGCGACCACATTTGGATTAGGCAACCGTATTTGGAGAGCGCGACAGTATTTGGAGAGGGCATTTGGAGTGCGCGACCGTATTTGGAATGCGTGACCATAATTGGAGTAGGTATTTGGAGTGCGCGACTGTATTTGGAGTGCGTGACTTAATTTGGAGTCAGTTTTTGGAGTGCGCGACCGCAATTGGAGTGCGCGACCGTAATTGGAGTGGGTAGTTGGAGTGCGCGACCGCAATTGGAGTGCGTGACCGTAATTGGAGTGGGTATTTGGAGTGCGTGACCGAATTTGGAGTGCGCGACCATATTTGGAATGCCCGACCGTATTTGAAGTACGCGACCGTATTTGGAGTGAGCGACGGTATTCGGAGTGGGCAACCGTATTTGGAGTGGGCGACCGTATTTGGATTGTGCGACCGCATTTGGATTGCGCGACCGTATTTGGAGTGCGCGACCGTATTTGGAGTGCGCGACCGAATTTGGAGTGCGCGACCGTATTTGGAGTGAGCGACGGTATTCGGAGTGGGCAGCCGTATTTGGAGTGGGCGACCGTATTTGGAATGCCCGGCCGTATTAGGAGTGCGCGACCGTATTTGGAGAGGGCGACCGCATTTGGAGTTCACGACCGCATTTGGAGTGCGCGACCGTATTTGGAATGCCCGACCGTATTTGGAGTGCACGACCGTTCTTTGAATGCGCGACCGTATTTGGAGTGGGCGACCGTATTTGGAGTGGGCGACCGTATTTGGAGTGGGCGACCACATTTGGAGTGCGCAACCGTATTTGGAGTGCGCGACCGCAATTGGACTGGGCAACCGTATAATGAGTGCACGACCGTATTTGGAGACGGTGACCGTATGTTGAGTGGGCAACCGTTTTTGGAGTGGACGAACGTATTTGGAATGGGCGACCGTATTTGGAATGCGCGACCATAATTGGAGTGGGTATTTGGAGTGTGCGATGTTATTTGGAGTGTGAGACTGTATTTGGAGTGGGTTTTTGGAGTGCGCGAACGCAATTGGAGTGCGCGACCGCAATTGGAGTGGGTATTTGGTGTGCGCGACCTCATTTGGAGTGGGCGACCGTATTTGGAGTGCGCGACCGTATTTGGAGTGGGCGACTGTATTTGGAGTGCGCGACTGTATTTGGAGTGGGCGACCGTATTTGGAGTGGGCGACCGTATTTGGAGTGAGCGACCGTAATTGGAGTGGGTATTTGGAGTGCGCGACCGCAATTGGAGTGCGCGACCGTAATTGGAGTGGGTAGTTGGAGTGCGCGACCGCAATTGGAGTGCGTGACCATAATTGGAGTGGGTATTTGGAGTGCGTGACCGAATTTGGAGTGCGCGAACGTATTTGGAATGCCCGACCGTATTTGAAGTACGCGACCGTATTTGGATTGAACGACTGTATTCGGAGTGGGCAACCGTATTTGGAGTGGGCGACCGTATTTGGAGTGTGCGACCGCATTTGGTGTGCGCGACCGTATTTGGAGTGCGCGACCGTATTTGGAGTGGGCTACCGCATTTGGAGTAGGCGACTGTATTTGGATTGCGCGACCGATTTGGAGAGGGCATTTGGAGTGTGCGACCGTATTTGGAGTGCGCGACCGTATTTGGAGTGCGCGACCAAATTTGTAGTGCGCGACCGTATTTGGAGTGGGCGACCGCATTTGGATTAGGCGACCGTATTTGGAGTGCGCGACCGTATTTGGAGAGGGCATTTGGAGTGCGCGACCGTATTTGGAATGCGTGACCATAATTGGAGTGGGTATTGGGAGTGCGCGACCGCAATTGGAGTGCGCGACCGTAATTGGAGTGGGTAGTTGGAGTGCGCGGCCGCAATTGGAGTGCGCGACCGTAATTGGAGTGGGTAGTTGGAGTGCGCGGCCGCAATTGGAGTGCGCGACCATAATTGGAGTGGGTAGTTGGAGTGCGTGACCGAATTTGGAGTGCGCGACCGTATTTGGAATGCCCGACCGTATTTGAAGTACGCGACCGTATTTGGATTGAGCGACTGTATTCGGAGTGGGCAACCGTATTTGGAGTGGGCGACCGTATTTGGAGTGTGCGACCGCATTTGGAGTGCGCGACCGTATTTGGAGTGCGCGACCGTATTTGGAGTGGGCGACCGCATTTGGAGTAGGCGACTGTATTTGAAGTGCGCGACCGTATTTGGAGAGGGAATTTGGAGTGCGCGACCGTATTTGGAATGCGCGACCGTAATTGGAGTGGGAATTTGGAGTGTGCGATGTTATTTGGAGTGCGAGACTGTATTTGGAGTGTTTTTTTGGAGTGCGCGACCGCAATTGGAGTGCGCGACCGCAATTGGAGTGGGTATTTGGTGTGCTCGACCGCATTTGGAGTGGGCGACCGTATATGGAGTGCGCGACCGTATTTGGAGTGGGCGACCGTATTTGGAGTGCGCGACCGTATTTGGAGTGGGCGACCGTATTTGGAGTGGGCGACAGTATTTGGAGTGAGCGACCGTAATTGGAGTGAGTATTTGGAGTGCGCGACCGCAATTGGAGTGCATGACCATAATTGGAGTGGGTATTTGGAGTGCGGGACCGAATTTGGAGTGCGCGACCGTATTTGGAATGCCCGACCGTATTTGAAGTACGCGACCGTATTTGGATTGAGCGACTGTATTCGGAGTGGGAACCGTATTTGGAGTGTGCGACCGCATTTGGAGTGCGTGACCGTATTTGGAGTGCACGACCGTATTTGGAGTGCGCGACCGAATTTGGAGTGCGCGACCGTATTTGGAGTGGGCGACCGCATTTGGAGTAGGCGACTGTATTTGGAGTGTGCGAGCGTATTTGGAGAGGGCATTTGGAGTGCGCGACCGTATTTGGAATGCGCGACCGTAATTGGAGTGTATTTGGAGTGCACGATCGTATTTGGAATGCCTGACCGTATTTGGATTGCGCGACCGTATTTGGAGTGCGCGACCGTATGTGGAGTGGGCGACCGTATTAGGAGTGGGCGACCGTATTTGGAATGGGTGACTGTATTTGGAGTGCGCGACCGTATTTGGAGTGCGCGACCGCATTCGGAGTGGGCGACCGTATTAGGAGTGTGCGACCGTATTTGGAGTGGGCGACTGCATTTGGAGTAGGCGACTGTATTTGGAGTGCGTGACCGCATTTGGAGAGGGCATTTGGTGTGCGCGACCGTATTTGGAATGCGCGACCATAATTGGAGTGTTTATTTGGAGTGCGCGACGGTATTTGGAGTGCGCGACTGTATTTGGAGTGGGTTTTTGGAGTGTGCGCGACCGCAATTGGTGTGCGCGACCGTAATTGGAGTGGGTAGCTGGAGTGCGTGACTGTATTTGGAATGGGTTTTTGGAGTGCGCGACGGCATTTGGAGTGCGCGCCCGTATTTGGAGTGCGCGCCCGTATTTGGAGTGCGCGACCGTATTTGGAGTGGTCGACCGTATTTGGAGTGGGCGACTGTATTTGGAGTGCGTGACCGTATTTGGAGAGGGCATTTGGAGTGCCCGACCGTATTTGGAATGCGCGACCGTAATTGGAGTGGGTATTTGGAGTGCGAAACCGTACTTGGAGTGCGTGACTGTATTTGGAGTGGGTTTTTGGAGTGCGCGACCGCAATTGGCGTGCGCGACTGTAATTGGAGTGGTTATTTGGAGTGCGAGACCGCATTTGGAGTGGGCGACCGCATTTGGTGTCGGCGAATGTATTTGGAGTGCGCGACGGTATTTGGAGAGGGCATTTGGAGAGCACGACCGTATTTGGAGTGCGCGACCGTATTTGGAGTGAGCGACCAAATTTGGAGTGCGCGACCGTATTTGGAGTGGGCAACCGCATTTGGAGTAGGCGACTGTATTTGGAGTGCGCCACCGTATTTGGAGAAGGCATTTGCAGTGCGCGACCGTCTTTGGAATGCGTGACCGTAATTGGAGTGGGTATTTGGAGTGCGCGACCGTATTTGGAGTGCGCGACTGAATTTGGAGTTGGTTTTTGGAGTGCGCGACCGCAATTGGAGTGCGCGACCGTAATTGGAGTGGGTAGTTGGAGTGCGCGACCTCAATTGGAGTGCGTGACCGTAATTGGAGTTGTTATTTGGAGTGCGTGACCGAATTTGGAGTGCGCGACCGTATTTGGAATGCCCGACCGTATTTTAAGTGCGCGACCGTATTTGGAGTGAGCGACTGTATTCGGAGGGGGCAACCGTATTTGGAGTGGGCGACCGTATTTGGAGTGCGCGCGACCACATTTGGAGTGCGTGACCATATTCGGAGTGCGCGACCGTATTTGGAGTACGCGACCGAATTTGGAGTGTGCGACCGTATTTGGAGTGGGCGACCGCATTTGGAGTAGGCGACTGTATTTGGAGTGTGCGACCGTATTTGGAGAGGGCATTTGGAGTGCGCAAACGTATTTGGAATGCCCGACCGTATTTGGATTGCGTGACCGTATTTGGACTGAGCGACTGTATTTGGAGCGGGCAAGCGTATTTGGAGTGTGCGGCCGTTTTTGGAGTGGGCGACCGTATTTGGAATGGGCGACCGTATTTGGAGTGAGCGCCCGTATTTGGAGTGCGCGACCGTATTTGGAATGCCCGACCGTATTTGGAGAGCGCGACCGTATTTGGAGTGTGCGACTGTATTTGGAGTGGGCAACCGTATTTGGAGTGAGGAACCGTATTTGGAGTGGGCGACCGTATTTGGAGTGCACGACTGTATTTGGAGTGGGCGACCGTATTTGGAGTGGGCGACCACATTTGGAGTAGGCGACTGTCTTTGGAGTGCACGACCATATTTGGAGAGGGCATTTGGAGTGCGCGACCGTATTTGGAGTGCGCGACCGTAATTGGAGTGGGTATTTGGAGTGCGCGACCGCATCTGGAGTGCGCGACTGCATTTGGAGTGAACGCCCGTATTTGGAGTGCACGCCCGTATTTGGAGAGCGCGACCGTATTTGGAGTAAGCGCCCATATTTGGAGTCCGCGCCCTTATTTGGAGTGCGTGACCGTACTTGGAATGCGCGCCCGTATTTGGAGGGCGTGCCCGTATTTGGAGTGCGCGACCGTATTTGGAATGGGCGACCATATTTGGAGTGCGCGACCGTAATTGGAGTGGGTATTTGGAGTGCGCGTCCGTATTTGGAGTGCGCGCCCGAATTTGGAGTGCGCAACCGTATTTGGAGTGGGCGACCGTATTTGGAGTGCGCGACCGTATTTGGAGTGGGCGACCGTATTTGGAGTGCGCGACCACATTTGGAGTTGGTATTTGGAGTGCGCGATCGTATTTGGACTGTGCGACCGTATTTGGAGTGCACGACCGCATTTGGAGTGGGCGACCGTATTTGGAGTGCGCGCCCTTATATGGAATGTGCTACCGTATTTGGAGTGCACGACCACATTTGGAGTACGCGACCGTATTTGGAGTGTGTATTTGGATTGCGCAACCGTATTTGGAGTGCGCGACTGTATTTGGAGGGGGAATTTGGAGAGCGCGACCGCAATTGGAGTGCGCGACCATAATTGGAGTGGGTATTTGGACTGCGCGACCGTATTTGGAGTGGGTATTTGGATTGCGCGACCGAATTTGGAGTGCGCGACTGTATTTGGAGTGGGCGACCGCATTTGGACTAGGCGACTGTATTTGGAGTGCGTGACCGTATTTGGAGAGGGCACTTGGAGTGCGCGACCATATTTGTAATGCGCGACCGTAATTGGAGTGGGTATTTGGAGTGCGCGACTGTATTTGGAGTGCGCGACTGTATTTGGAGTGGGTTTGTGGCATGCGCGACCGCAATTAGAGTGCGCGACCGTAATTGGAGTGGGTAGTTGGAGTGCGCGACCGCATTTGGAGTGCGCGACCGCAATTGGAGTGCGCGCCCATATTTGGAGTGCGCGCCCGTATTTGGAGTGGGTGACCGTATTTGGAGTGGGCGACCGTATTTTGAGTTGGCGACCGTATTTGGAGTGCGCGACCGTATTTGGAATGCCTGACCGTATTTGGAGTGGGCGACCGTATTAGGAGATCGCGTATTTGGAGTCGGCGACCGTTTGTCTAGTGGGCGGCCGTATTTGGAGTCGGTGACCGTATTTGGAATGGGTGACCGTATTTGGAGTGCGCGCCCGTATCTGGAGTGCGCGACCGTATTTGGAGTCGGCGACCGCATTTGGAGTAGGCGACTGTATATGGAGTGCGTGACCGTATTTGGAGCGCGTGACCCTATTTGTAGTGCGCGACCGTATTTGGAGTGCGCTACCTCATTTGGAGTGCGCGACCGTATTTGGAGTGGGTATTTGGACTGCGCGACCGTATTAGGAGTGCGCGACTGTATTTGTAGTGGGTATTTGGAGTGCGCGACCGCATTTGGACTGTGTATTTGGAGTGCGCGACCGCATTTGGAGGGCGCGACTGCATTTGGAGTGTGCACCCCTATTTGGAGTGCGCGCCCGTATTTGGAGTGCGCGACCGTATTTGGAGTGGGCGACCGTATTTGGAGTGGGCGACCGTATTTGGAGTGCGCGACCTTATTTGGAATGCCCGACCGTATTTGGAGTGTGCAACCGTATTTGGAGTGCGCGCCCTTATATGGAATGTGCTACCGTATTTGGAGTGCACGACCGCATTTGGAGTGTGCGACCGTATTTGGAGTGTGTATTTGGATTGTGCGACCGTATTTGGAGTGCGCGACTGTATTTGGAGAGGGAATTTGGAGTGCGCGACCGCAATTGGAGTGCGCGACCGTAATTGGAGTGGGTATTTGGACTGCGCGACCGTATTTGGAGTGGGTATTTGGATTGCGCGACCGCATTTGGAGTGCGCGACTGTATTTGGAGTGGGCGACCGCATTTGGACCAGGCGACTGCATATGGAGTGCGCGACCGTATTTGGAGAGGGCACTTGGAGTGCGCGACCGTATTTGTAATGCGCGACCGTAATTGGAGTGGGTATTTGGAGTGCGCGACCGTATTTGGAGTGCGCGACTGAATTTGGAGTTGGTTTTTGGAGTGCGCGACCGCAATTGGAGTGCGCGACCGTAATTGGAGAGGGTAGTTGGAGTGCGCGACCGCAATTGGAGTGCGTGACCGTAATTGGAGTTGTTATTTGGAGTGCGTGACCGAATTTGGAGTGCGCGACCGTATTTGGAATGCCCGACCGTATTTGGAGTGTGCAACCGTATTTGGAGTGAGTGACTGTATTCGGAGGGAGCAACCGTATTTGGAGTGGGCGACCGTATTTGGAGTGGGCGACCGTATTTGGAATGCCTGACCGTATTTGGAGTGCACGACCGTATTTGGAGTGAGCTACTGTATTTGGAATGGGTGACCGTATTTGGAGTGGGCGACCGTATTTGGAGGGCACGACCGCATTTGGAGAGGGTATTTGGAGTGCGCGACCGTATTTGGAGTGCGCGACCGTATTTGGAGTGGGCGACGGCATTTGGAGTAGACGACTGTATTTGGAGTGCGTGACCGCATTTGGAGTGCACGACCGTATTTGGAGTGTGCGACCGTATTTGGAGTGCGCGACCGCATTTGGAGTTTCCGACCGTATTTGGAGTGCGCGCCCATATTTGGAGTGCACGACCGTATTTGGATTGCGCGCCCGTATTTGGAGTGGGCGACCGCATTTGGAGTAGGCGACCGTATTTGGAGTGTGCGACCGTATTTGAAGTGGGTATTTGGATTGCGCGACCGTATTTGGAGTGGGCGACCGCATTTGGAGTAGGCGACCGTATTTGGAGTGTGCGACCGTATTTGAAGTGGGTATTTGGATTGCGCGACCGTATTTGGAGTGCGCGACCATATTTGGAGTGCGCGACCGTATGTGGAGTGGGCGACCGTATTTGGAGTCGGCGACCGTATTTGGAATGGGCGACAGTATTTGGAGTGCGTGCCCGTATTTAGAGTGCGCGCCCGAAATTGGAGTGCGCAACCGTATTTGGAGTGCGCGCCCTTATATGGATTGTGTGACCGGATTTGGAGTGCCACGCCCTTGTTTGGAGTGCGCGACCGTATTTTGGAATGGGCGACCGCATTTGGAGTAGGCGACCGTATTTGTAATGGGTATTTGGAGTGCGCGACCGTATTTGGAGAGGGTGACCGTATTTGGAGTGCGTGACTGTATGTGGAGTGGGCGACCGTATTTGGAGTGGGCGACCGTATTTGGAGTGCGCGACTGTATTTGGAGTGGGCGACCGTATTTGGGGTGGACGACCGTATTTGTAGTGCTCGACCGCATTTGAAGTGCGCGACCGTATTTGGAGTGAGCGGCCGTATTTGGAGTGGGCGACCGCATTTGGAGTAGGCGACCGTATTTGTAATGGGTATTTGGAGTGCGCGACCGTATTTGGAGAGGGCGACCGTATTTGGAGTGCGCGACTGTATGTGGAGTGGGCGACCGTATTTGGAGTGGGCGACCGTATTTGGAGTGCGCGACCGTATTTGGAGTGGGCGACCGTATTAAGAGTGGGCGACCGTATTTGTAGTGCGCGACCGTATTTGGAGTGAGCGCCCGTATTTGGAGTGCGCGACCGTATTTGGAGTGCGCAACCGTATTTGGAGTGGGCGACCGTATTTGGAGTGGGCGACCGCATTTGGAGTAGGCGACTGTATTTGGAGTGCGTGACCGCATTTGCAGTGCGCGACCGTATTTGGAGTGGGCGACCGTATTTGGAGTGGACGACCTCATTTGGAGTGGTTATTTGGAGTGCGCGACCGTATTTGGAGTGCGCGACAGCATTTGGAGTGCGCGACCGTATTTGGAGTCGGCGACCGTATGTCGAGTGGGCGGCCGTTTTTGGAGTGGGCGACCGTATTTGGAGTGGGCGACCGTATTTGGAGTGCGCGACCGTATTTGGAATGTCCGACCGTATTTGGAGTGCGCGACCATATTTGGAGTGGGTATTTGCAGTGCGCGATCGCATTTGGAGTGTGCACCCGTATTTGGAGTGCGCGCCCTTATATGGAGTGAGCGCCCGTATTTGCAGTCCGCACCCGTATTTGGAGTGCGCGACCGCATTTGCAGTGGGCGATTATATATGGAGTGGGCGACCGTATTTGGAGTGGGCGACCGTATTTGGAGTGGGCGACCGTATTTGGAGTGCGCGACCGCATTTGGAGTGCGCGACCGTATTTGGAGTGATCGCCCGTATTTGGAGTGGGCGACCGCATTTGGAGTAGGCGACCGTATTTGTAATGGGTATTTGGAGTGCGCGACCGTATTTGGAGAGGGCGACCGTATTTGGAGTGCGCGACTGTATGTGCAGTGGGCGACTGTATTTGGAGTGGGCGACCGTATTTGGAGTGGGCGACCGTATTTGGAGTGCGCGACTGTATTTGGAGTGGGCGACCGTATTTGGGGTGGACGACCGTATTTGTAGTGCTCGACCGCATTTGGAGTGCGCGACCGTATTTGGAGTGAGCGCCCGTATTTGGAGTGGGCGACCGCATTTGGAGTAGGCGACCGTATTTGTAATGGGTATTTGGAGTGCGCGACCGTATTTGGAGAGGGCGACCGTATTTGGAGTGCGCGACTGTATGTGGAGTGGGCGACCGTATTTGGAGTGGGCGACCGTATTTGGAGTGGGCGACCGTATGTCGAGTGGGCGGCCGTTTTTGGAGTGGGCGACCGTATTTGGAGTGGGCGACCGTATTTGGAGTGCGCGACCGTATTTGGAATGTCCGACCGTATTTGGAGTGCGCGACCATATTTGGAGTGGGTATTTGCAGTGCGCGATCGCATTTGGAGTGTGCACCCGTATTTGGAGTGCGCGCCCTTATATGGAGTGAGCGCCTGTATTTGGAGTCCGCACCCGTATTTGGAGTGCGCGACCGCATTTGCAGTGGGCGATTATATATGGAGTGGGCGACCGTATTTGGAGTGGGCGACCGTATTTGGAGTGGGCGACCGTATTTGGAGTGCGCGACCGCATTTGGAGTGCGCGACCGTATTTGGAGTGATCGCCCGTATTTGGAGTGGGCGACCGCATTTGGAGTAGGCGACCGTATTTGTAATGGGTATTTGGAGTGCGCGACCGTATTTGGAGAGGGCGACCGTATTTGGAGTGCGCGACTGTATGTGGAGTGGGCGACTGTATTTGGAGTGGGCGACCGTATTTGGAGTGGGCGACCGTATTTGGAGTGCGCGACTGTATTTGGAGTGGGCGACCGTATTTGGGGTGGACGACCGTATTTGTAGTGCTCGACCGCATTTGGAGTGCGCGACCGTATTTGGAGTGAGCGCCCGTATTTGGAGTGGGCGACCGCATTTGGAGTAGGCGACCGTATTTGTAATGGTTATTTGGAGTGCGCGACCGTATTTGGAGAGGGCGACCGTATTTGGAGTGCGCGACTGTATGTGGAGTGGGCGACCGTATTTGGAGTGGGCGACTGTATTTGGAGTGGGCGACCGTATTAAGAGTGGGCGACCGTATTTGTAGTGCGCGACCGTATTTGGAGTGAGCGCCCGTATTTGGAGTGCGCGACCGTATTTGGAGTGCGCAACCGTATTTGGAGTGGGCGACCGTATTTGGAGTGGGCGACCGCATTTGGAGTAGGCGACTGTATTTGGAGTGCGTGACCGCATTTGCAGTGCGCGACCGTATTTGGAGTGGGCGACCGTATTTGGAGTGCGCGACCGCATTTGGAGTGGACGACCGTATTTGGAGTGGACGACCTCATTTGGAGTGGTTATTTGGAGTGCGCGACCGTATTTGGAGTGCGCGACAGCATTTGGAGTGCGCGACCGTATTTGGAGTCGGCGACCGTATGTCGAGTGGGCGGCCGTTTTTGGAGTGGGCGACCGTATTTGGAGTGGGCGACCGTATTTGGAGTGCGCGACCGTATTTGGAATGTCCGACCGTATTTGGAGTGCGCGACCATATTTGGAGTGGGTATTTGCAGTGCGCGATCGCATTTGGAGTGTGCACCCGTATTTGGAGTGCGCGCCCTTATATGGAGTGAGCGCCCGTATTTGGAGTCCGCACCCGTATTTGGAGTGCGCGACCATATTTGGAGTGCGCGACCGTATGTGGAGTGGGCGACCGTATTTGGAGTCGGCGACCGTATTTGGAATGGGCAACAGTATTTGGAGTGCATGCCCGTATTTAGAGTGCGCGCCCGAAATTGGAGTGCGCAACCGTATTTGGAGTGGGCGATCGTATTTGGAGTGCGCGACCGTATTTGGAGTGCACGACCGTATTAAGAGTGCACGACCGCATTTGGACTGCGCGACCATATTTGGAGTGCGCGACCGTATTTGGAGTGCACAACCAAATTTGAAGTCGGCGACCGCATTTGGAGTAGGCAACTGTATTTGGAGTGCACGACCGTATTTGGAGAGGGCATTTGGAGTGCGCGACCGTATTTGTAGTGCGCGACTATATTTGGAGTGGGTATTTGGAGTGGGCAACCGCATTTGGAGTGCGCGACCGTATTTGGAGTGATCGCCCGTATTTGGAGTGGGCGACCGCATTTGGAGTAGGCGACCGTATTTGTAATGGGTATTTGGAGTGCGCGACCGTATTTGGAGAGGGCGACCGTATTTGGAGTGCGCGACTGTATGTGGAGTGGGCGACTGTATTTGGAGTGGGCGACCGTATTTGGAGTGGGCGACCGTATTTGGAGTGCGCGACTGTATTTGGAGTGGGCGACCGTATTTGGGGTGGACGACCGTATTTGTAGTGCTCGACCGCATTTGGAGTGCGCGACCGTATTTGGAGTGAGCGCCCGTATTTGGAGTGGGCGACCGCATTTGGAGTAGGCGACCGTATTTGTAATGGGTATTTGGAGTGCGCGACCGTATTTGGAGAGGGCGACCGTATTTGGAGTGCGCGACTGTATGTGGAGTGGGCGACCGTATTTGGAGTGGGCGACCGTATTTGGAGTGGGCGACCGTATTAAGAGTGGGCGACCGTATTTGTAGTGCGCGACCGTATTTGGAGTGAGCGCCCGTATTTGGAGTGCGCGACCGTATTTGGAGTGCGCAACCGTATTTGGAGTGGGCGACCGTATTTGGAGTGGGCGACCGCATTTGGAGTAGGCGACTGTATTTGGAGTGCGTGACCGCATTTGCAGTGCGCGACCGTATTTGGAGTGGGCGACCGTATTTGGAGTGCGCGACCGCATTTGGAGTGGACGACCGTATTTGGAGTGGACGACCTCATTTGGAGTGGTTATTTGGAGTGCGCGACCGTATTTGGAGTGCGCGACAGCATTTGGAGCGCGCGACCGTATTTGGAGTCGGCGACCGTATGTCGAGTGGGCGGCCGTTTTTGGAGTGGGCGACCGTATTTGGAGTGGGCGACCGTATTTGGAGTGCGCGACCGTATTTGGAATGTCCGACCGTATTTGGAGTGCGCGACCATATTTGGAGTGGGTATTTGCAGTGCGCGATCGCATTTGGAGTGTGCACCCGTATTTGGAGTGCGCGCCCTTATATGGAGTGAGCGCCCGTATTTGGAGTCCGCACCCGTATTTGGAGTGCGCGACCATATTTGGAGTGCGCGACCGTATGTGGAGTGGGCGACCGTATTTGGAGTCGGCGACCGTATTTGGAATGGGCAACAGTATTTGGAGTGCATGCCCGTATTTAGAGTGCGCGCCCGAAATTGGAGTGCGCAACCGTATTTGGAGTGGGCGATCGTATTTGGAGTGCGCGACCGTATTTGGAGTGCACGACCGTATTAAGAGTGCGCGACCGCATTTGGACTGCGCGACCATATTTGGAGTGCGCGACCGTATTTGGAGTGCACAACCAAATTTGAAGTCGGCGACCGCATTTGGAGTAGGCAACTGTATTTGGAGTGCACGACCGTATTTGGAGAGGGCATTTGGAGTGCGCGACCGTATTTGTAGTGCGCGACTATATTTGGAGTGGGTATTTGGAGTGGGCAACCGTATTTGGAGTGCGCGACCGTATTTGGAGTGGGCGACAGTATTTGGAGTGCGTGCCCGTATTTAGAGTGCGCACCCGAAATTGGAGTGCGCAACCGTATTTAGAGTGGGCGATCGTATTTGGAGTGCGCGACCGAATTTGGAGTGGGCAACCGTATTTGGAGTGCGCGACCGCATTTGGACTGCGCGACCATATTTGGAGTGCGCGACCGTATTTGGAGTGCACAACCAAATTTGAAGTCGGCGACCGCATTTGGAGTAGGCAACTGTATTTGGAGTGCACGACCGTATTTGGAGAGGGCATTTGGAGTGCGCGACCGTATTTGTAGTGCGCGACTATATTTGGAGTGGGTATTTGGAGTGGGCAACCGCATTTGGAGTGCGCGACCGTATTTGGAGTGATCGCCCGTATTTGGAGTGGGCGACCGCATTTGGAGTAGGCGACCGTATTTGTAATGGGTATTTGGAGTGCGCGACCGTATTTGGAGAGGGCGACCGTATTTGGAGTGCGCGACTGTATGTGGAGTGGGCGACTGTATTTGGAGTGGGCGACCGTATTTGGAGTGGGCGACCGTATTTGGAGTGCGCGACTGTATTTGGAGTGGGCGACCGTATTTGGGGTGGACGACCGTATTTGTAGTGCTCGACCGCATTTGGAGTGCGCGACCGTATTTGGAGTGAGCGCCCGTATTTGGAGTGGGCGACCGCATTTGGAGTAGGCGACCGTATTTGTAATGGGTATTTGGAGTGCGCGACCGTATTTGGAGAGGGCGACCGTATTTGGAGTGCGCGACTGTATGTGGAGTGGGCGACCGTATTTGGAGTGGGCGACCGTATTTGGAGTGGGCGACCGTATTAAGAGTGGGCGACCGTATTTGTAGTGCGCGACCGTATTTGGAGTGAGCGCCCGTATTTGGAGTGCGCGACCGTATTTGGAGTGCGCAACCGTATTTGGAGTGGGCGACCGTATTTGGAGTGGGCGACCGCATTTGGAGTAGGCGACTGTATTTGGAGTGCGTGACCGCATTTGCAGTGCGCGACCGTATTTGGAGTGGGCGACCGTATTTGGAGTGCGCGACCGCATTTGGAGTGGACGACCGTATTTGGAGTGGACGACCTCATTTGGAGTGGTTATTTGGAGTGCGCGACCGTATTTGGAGTGCGCGACAGCATTTGGAGCGCGCGACCGTATTTGGAGTCGGCGACCGTATGTCGAGTGGGCGGCCGTTTTTGGAGTGGGCGACCGTATTTGGAGTGGGCGACCGTATTTGGAGTGCGCGACCGTATTTGGAATGTCCGACCGTATTTGGAGTGCGCGACCATATTTGGAGTGGGTATTTGCAGTGCGCGATCGCATTTGGAGTGTGCACCCGTATTTGGAGTGCGCGCCCTTATATGGAGTGAGCGCCCGTATTTGGAGTCCGCACCCGTATTTGGAGTGCGCGACCATATTTGGAGTGCGCGACCGTATGTGGAGTGGGCGACCGTATTTGGAGTCGGCGACCGTATTTGGAATGGGCAACAGTATTTGGAGTGCATGCCCGTATTTAGAGTGCGCGCCCGAAATTGGAGTGCGCAACCGTATTTGGAGTGGGCGATCGTATTTGGAGTGCGCGACCGTATTTGGAGTGCACGACCGTATTAAGAGTGCGCGACCGCATTTGGACTGCGCGACCATATTTGGAGTGCGCGACCGTATTTGGAGTGCACAACCAAATTTGAAGTCGGCGACCGCATTTGGAGTAGGCAACTGTATTTGGAGTGCACGACCGTATTTGGAGAGGGCATTTGGAGTGCGCGACCGTATTTGTAGTGCGCGACTATATTTGGAGTGGGTATTTGGAGTGGGCAACCGTATTTGGAGTGCGCGACCGTATTTGGAGTGGGCGACAGTATTTGGAGTGCGTGCCCGTATTTAGAGTGCGCACCCGAAATTGGAGTGCGCAACCGTATTTAGAGTGGGCGATCGTATTTGGAGTGCGCGACCGAATTTGGAGTGGGCAACCGTATTTGGAGTGCGCGACCAGATTTGGAGTTAGTATTTGGAGTGCGCGATTGTATTTGGAATGCGCGACCGTATTTGGAGTGCGCGATCGTATTTGGAGTGCGTGACCATATTTGTTGTGCGCGACCGCATTTGGAGGTGGCGACCGTATTAGGAGATCACGACCGTATTTGGAGTCGGCGACCGTATTTGGAATGGGCGACCGTAGTTAGAGTGCGCGCCGGTATCTGGAGTGCGCGACCGTATTGGGAGTGTGCGACCTTATTTGGTGTGCGCGACCTTAATTGGAGTGCGCGACCGAATTTGGAGTGGACGACCGCATTTGGAGTAGGCGACCGTATTTGGAATGCGCGACCGTATTTGGAGTGGGTAATGGGAGTGACCGACCGTATTTGGAATGCCCGACCGTATTTGGAGTGCGCACCCATATTTGGAGAGCGCGCCCGTATTTGGAATGCGCGCCCATATTTGGAGGGCACGCCCGTATTTGGAGTGCACGACCGTATTTGGATTGCGCGCCCGTATTTGGAGTGGGCGACCGTATTTTGAGGGCACGACCATATTTGGAGTGGGCGACCGTATGTGCAGTGGGCGACCGTATTTGGAGTGGGCGACCGTATTTGGAATGGGCAACCGTATTTGGAGTGCGCGCCCGTATTTGGAGTGCGCGACCGTATTTGGAGTGCGCGACCGTATTTGGAGTGGGCGACCGCATTTGGAGTATTTGGAGTGTGCAACCGTATTTGAAGTGGGTATTTGGATTGCGCGACCGTATTTGGAGTGCGCGACCATATTTGGAGTGCGCGACCGTATGTGGAGTGGGCGACCGTATTTGGAGTCGGCGACCGTATTTGGAATGGGCGACAGTATTTGGAGTGCGTGCCCGTATTTAGAGTGCGCGCCCGAAATTGGAGTGCGCAACCGTATTTGGAGTGGGCGATCGTATTTGGAGTGCGCGACCGTATTTGGAGTGCACGACCGTATTTAGAGTGCGCGACCGCATTTGGAGTGCGCGACCATATTTGGAGTGCACGACCGTATTTGGAGTGCACAACCAAATTTGAAGTAGGCGACCGCATTTGGAGTAGGCAACTGTATTTGGAGTGCACGACCGTATTTGGAGAGGGCATTTGGAGTGCGCGACCGTATTTGTAGTGCGCGACTATATTTGGAGTGGGTATTTGGAGTGGGCAGCCGTATTTGGAGTGCGCGACCATTTTTGGAGTGCGCGACCGTATTTGGAGTGGGCAACCGCATTTGGAGTAGGCGAAAATATTTGGAATGCGCGACCGTATTTGGAGAGGGTATTTGGAGTGCGCGACCGTATTTGGAGTGTGCGACCGTATTTGGAGTGCGCGCCTGTATTTGGAGTGCGCGATAGTATTTGGAGTGGGCGACGGCATTTGGAGTAGACGACTGTATTTGGAGTGCGTGACCGCATTTGGAGTGCACGACCGTATTTGGAGTGTGCGACCGTATTTGGAGTGCGCGACCGCATTTGGAGTTTCCGACCGTATTTGGAGTGCGCGCCCATATTTGGAGTGCACGACCGTATTTGGATTGCGCGCCCATATTTGGAGTGGGCGACCGCATTTGGAGTAGGCGACCGTATTTGGAGTGTGCGACCGTATTTGAAGTGGGTATTTGGATTGCGCGACCGTATTTGGAGTGGGCGACCGCATTTGGAGTAGGCGACCGTATTTGGAGTGTGCGACCGTATTTGAAGTGGGTATTTGGATTGCGCGACCGTATTTGGAGTGCGCGACCATATTTGGAGTGCGCGACCGTATGTGGAGTGGGCGACCGTATTTGGAGTCGGCGACCGTATTTGGAATGGGCGACAGTATTTGGAGTGCGTGCCCGTATTTAGAGTGCGCGCCCGAAATTGGAGTGCGCAACCGTATTTGGAGTGCGCGCCCTTATATGGATTGTGTGACCGGATTTGGAGCGCGCGCCCTTGTTTGGAGTGCGCGACCGTATTTGGAATGAGCGACCGCATTTGGAGTAGGCGACCGTCTTTGTAATGGGTATTTGGAGTGCGCGACCGTATTTGGAGAGGGCGACCGTATTTGGAGTGCGTGACTGTATGTGGAGTGGGCGACCGTATTTGGAGTGGGCGACCGTATTTGGAGTGCGCGACTGTATTTGGAGTGGGTGACCGTATTTGGAGTGGGCGACCGTATTTGTAGTGCTCGACCGCATTTGGAGTGCGCGACCGTATTTGGAGTGAGCGGCCGTATTTGGAGTGGGCGACCGCATTTGGAGTAGGCGACCGTATTTGTAATGGGTATTTGGAGTGCGCGACCGTATTTGGAGAGGGCGACCGTATTTGGAGTGCGCGACTGTATGTGGAGTGGGCGACCGTATTTGGAGTGGGCGACCGTATTTGGAGTGCGCGACCGTATTTGGAGTGGGCGACCGTATTAGGAGTGGGCGACCGTATTTGTAGTGCGCGACCGTATTTGGAGTGAGCGCCCGTATTTGGAGTGCGCGACCGTATTTGGAGTGCGCGACCGTATTTGGAGTGGGCGACCGTATTTGGAGTAGGCGACTGTATTTGGAGTGC
Organism: Cetorhinus maximus; assembly: GCF_964194155.1. Lineage (NCBI taxonomy): Eukaryota > Metazoa > Chordata > Chondrichthyes > Lamniformes > Cetorhinidae > Cetorhinus > Cetorhinus maximus. Next base: position 108,800 of record NW_027596866.1, read on the forward strand.
GTGACCGCATTTGCAGTGCGCGACCGTATTTGGAGTGGGCGACCGTATTTGGAGTGCGCGACCGTATTTGGAGTGGACGACCGTATTTGGAGTGGACGACCTCATTTGGAGTGGTTATTTGGAGTGCGCGACCGTATTTGGAGTGTGCGACAGCATTTGGAGTGCGCGACCGTATTTGGAGTCGGCGACCATATGTCGAGTGGGCGGCCGTTTTTGGAGTGGGCGACCGTATTTGGAGTGGGCGACCGTATTTGGAGTGCGCGACCGTATTTGGAGTGGGCGACCGTATTTGGAGTGCGCGACCGCATTTAGAGTGCGCGACCGTATTTGGAGTGCGCAACCGCATTTGGAGTGCACGACCGTATTTGGAGTGAGCCCCCGTATTTGGAGTGCGCGACCGCATTTGGAGTGCGCGACCGTATTTGGAGTGAGCGCCCGTATTTGGAGTGCGCGACTGCATTTGGAGTGCGCAATCGAATTTGGAGTGGGCGACCGCATTTGGAGTAGGCGACTGTATTTGGAGTGCGGGACCGTATTTGGAGTGGGCGACCTCATTTGGAGTGGGTATTTGGAGTGCGCGACCTTATTTGGAGTGCGCGACGGTATTTGGAGTGCGCGACCTTATTTGGAGTCGGCGACCGTATGTCGAGTGGGCGGCCATTTTTGGAGTGGGCGACCGTATTTGGAGTGGGCGACCGTATTTGGAGTGCGCGACCGTATTTGGAATGTCCGACCATATTTGGAGTGCGCGACCGTATTTGGAGTGTGCACCCGTATTTGGAGTGCGCGCCCTTATATGGAGTGCGCGCCCGTATTTGGAGTGCGCGACCGCATTTGGAGTACACGCCCGTATTTGGAGTCCGCACCCGTATTTGGAGGGCGCGACCGCATTTGTAGTGGGCGACTATATATGGAGTGGGCGACCGTATTTGGAGTGGGCGACCGTATTTGGAGTGGGCGACCGTATTTGGAGTGCGCAACCGCATTTGGAGTGCACGACCGTATTTGGAGTGCACAACCGCATTTGGAGTGCGCGACCGTATTTGGAGTGAGCCCCCGTATTTGGAGTGCGCGACCGCATTTGGAGTGAGCGCCCGTATTTGGAGTGCGCGACCGCATTTGGAGTGCGCGACCGCATTTGGAATGCGCGACCGTATTTGGAGTGAGCGCCCGTATTTGGAGTGGGCGACCGCATTTGGAGTAGGCGACTATATTTGGAGTGCACGACTGCATTTGGAGCGCGCGACCGCATTTGGAGTAGGCGACTGTATTTGGAGTGCGCGACCGTATTTGGAGTGAGCGCCCATATATGGAGTGGGCGACCGCATTTGGAGTGCGCGACTGTATTTGGAGTATGCCACCGTATGTCGAGTGGGCGGCCGTTTTTGGAGTGGGCGACTGTATTTGGAGTGGGCGACCGTATTTGGAGTGCGCAACCGTATTTGGAATGCCCGACTGAATTTGGAGTGCGCGACCGTATTTGGATTGCGCGACCGCATTTGGATTGCGCGACTGCAGTTGGAGTGTGCACCCATATTTGGAGTGGGCGACCGCATTTGGATTGCGCGACCGTATTTGGAGTGAGCGCCCGTATTTGGAGTGTACACCCGTATATGGAGTGCGCATCCGTATTTGGAGTGGGCAACAGTATTTGTAGTGTGCGACCGTATTTGGAGTGCGCGACTGTATTTGGAATGCCCGACCGTATTTGGAGTGTGCGACCGTATTTGGAGTGGGTTATTGGAGTGCGCGACCGCATTTGGAGGGCGCTACCGCATTTGGAGTGCGCGCCCTTATATGGAGTGCGCGCCCGTATTTGGAGTGGGCGACCGTATTTGGAGTGGGCGACCGTATTTCGAGTGCGCGACCGCATTTGGAGTGCGCGACCGTATTTGGAGTGAGCGCCCGTATTTGGAGTGGGCGACCGCATTTGGAGTAGGCGACTACCTTTGGAGTGCACGACTGCATTTGGAGCGCGCGACGGCATTTGGAGTAGGCGACTGTATTTGGAGTGCCCGACAGTATTTGGAGTGGGCGACCGTATTTGGGGTGCGCGACCGTATTTGGAGTGGGCGACCGTATTTGGAGTGGGCGACCACATTTGGAGTGGGTATTTGGAGTGCGCGACCGTATTTGGAGTGCGCGACTGTATTTGGAGTGCGCGACCGCAATTGGAGTGGGCAACCGTATAACAAGTGCGCGACCGTATTTGGAGTCAGCGACCGTATGTCGAGTGGGCGGCCGTTTTTGGAGTGGGCGACCGTATTTGGAGTGGGCGACCGTATTTGGAGTGCGCGACCGTATTTGGAGTGTGCGACCGTATTTGGAGTGGGTTATTGGAGTGCTCGACCGCAATTGGAGTGCGCGACCATAATTGGAGTGGGTAGTTGGAGTGCGCGACCGCATTTGGAGTGCACGACTGCATTTCGAGTGCCCGCCCATATTTGGAGTGCGCGCCCGTATTTGGAGTGGGCAACCGTATTTGGAGTGGGCGACCGTATTTGGAGTGGGCGACCGTATTTGGAGTGGGCGACCACATTTGGAGTGGGTATTTGGAGTGCGCGACCGTATTTGGAGTGCGCGACTGTATTTGGAGTGCGCGACCGCAATTGGAGTGGGCAACCGTATAACAAGTGCGCGACCGTATTTGGAGTCGGCGACCGTATGTCGAGTGGGCGGCCGTTTTTGGAGTGGGCGACCGTATTTGGAGTGGGCGACCGTATTTGGAGTGCGCGACCGTATTTGGAATGTCCGACCGTATTTGGAGTGCGCGACCGTATTTGGAGTGTGCGACCGTATTTGGAGTGGGTTATTGGAGTGCTCGACCGCAATTGGAGTGCGCGACCATAATTGGAGTGGGTAGTTGGAGTGCGCGACCGCATTTGGAGTGCACGACTGCATTTCGAGTGCCCGCCCATATTTGGAGTGCGCGCCCGTATTTGGAGTGGGCAACCGTATTTGGAGTGGGCGACCGTATTTGGAGTGGGCGACCGTATTTGGAGTGGGCGACCACATTTGGAGTGGGTATTTGGAGTGCGCGACCGTATTTGGAGTGCGCGACTGTATTTGGAGTGCGCGACCGCAATTGGAGTGGGCAACCGTATAACAAGTGCGCGACCGTATTTGGAGTCGGCGACCGTATGTCGAGTGGGCGGCCGTTTTTGGAGTGGGCGACCGTATTTGGAGTGGGCGACCGTATTTGGAGTGCGCGACCGTATTTGGAATGTCCGACCGTATTTGGAGTGCGCGACCGTATTTGGAGTGTGCGACCGTATTTGGAGTGGGTTATTGGAGTGCTCGACCGCAATTGGAGTGCGCGACCGTAATTGGAGTGGGTAGTTGGAGTGCGCGACCGCATTTGGAGTGCGCGCCCGTATTTGGAGTGGGTTATTGGAGTGCGCGACCGCATTTGGAGGGCTTGACCGCATTTGGAGTGTGCACCTGTATTTGGAGTGCGCGCCCTTATATGGAGTGCGCACCCGTATTTGGAGTGCGCGACCGTATTTGGAGTGAGCCCCCATATTTGGAGTCCGCACCCGTATTTGGAGGGCACGACCGCATTTGGAGTCTGAACCCGTATTTGGAGTGCGCGCCCTTATATGGAGTCTGGGCCCGTTTTTGGATGCACACCCTTATATGGAGTGTGTGACCAGATTTGGAGTGCGCACCCTTGTTTGGAGTGCGCGACTGTATTTGGAGTGGGCGACTGTATGTGGAGTTGGCGACCGTATTTGGAGTGGGCGACCGTATTTGGAGTGGGCGACCGTATTTGGAGTGCGTGACCGCATTTGGAGTGCGCGACCGTATTTGGAGTGAGCGCCCATATATGGAGTGGGCGACCGCATTTGGAGTGCGCGACTGTATTTGGAGTGTGCCACCGCAATTGGAGTGGGCAACCGTATAACGAGTGCGCGACCGTATTTGGAGTCGGCGATCGTATGTCGAGTGGGCGGCCGTTTTTGGAGTGGGCGACCGTATTTGGAGTCGGCGACCGTATTTGGAGTGCGCAACCGTATTTGGAATGCCCGACCGAATTTGGAGTGCGCGACCGTATTTGGAGTGGGTATTTGAAGTGCGCGACCGCATTTGGATTGCGCGACCGCAGCTGGAGTGTGCACCCATATTTGGAGTGGGCGACCGCATTTGGAGTCCGCGACCGTATTTGGAGTGCGCGACTGTATTTGGAGTGGGCGACCATATTAGGAGTGGGCGACCGTATTTGGAGTGCACGACCGCATTTGGAGTCCATGACCGTATTTGGAGTGTGCGACCGAATTTGGAGTGCGCGACCGTATTTGGAGTGCGCGACCGTATTTGGAGTGCGCGACCGTATTTGGAATGCCCGACCGTATTTGGAGTGCGTGACCGTATTTGGAGTGGGTATTTGGATTGCGCGACCGTATTTGGAGTGCACGACTGTATTTAGAGTCTGCCACGTATTTGAAGTCCACCCCCGTATTTGCCGAGGCGACCTTATTTGGAGTGCGCGACCGTATTTGGAGAGGGCGACCGTATTTGGAGTGCGCAACCGTATTTGGAGTGGCAACCGCATTTGGAGTAGGCGACCGTCTTTGGAGTGCGCGACCGCATTTGGAGTGCGTGACCGTATTTGGAGTGAGCGCCCGTATTTGGAGTGGACGAACGCATTTGGAGTAGGCGACTGTATTTGGAGTGCGCGACCGCATTTGGAGTGCGCGATCGAATTTGGAGTGGGCGACCGCATTTGGAGTACGCGACTGCATTTGGAGTGCGCGACCATATTTGGAGTGGGCGACCGCATTTGGAGTAGGCGACCATATTTGGAATGCGCGACCGTATTTGGAATGCCCGACCGTATTTGGAGTGCGCGACCGTATTTGGAGTGGGTATTTGGACTGCGCGACTGCATTTGGAGTGCGCGACTGTATTTGGAGGGGGAATTTGCAGTGCGCGACCGCAATTGGAGTGCGCGACCGTAATTGGAGTGGGTATTGGGAGTGGGCGACCGTATTTGGAATGCGCGACCGTATTTGGAGTGCGTATTTGGAGTGCGCGACCGCATTTGTAGTGCGCGACAGTATTTGGAGTGCGCGACCGTATTTGGAGTGCGCGACCTCATTTGGAGTGCGCGACCGCATTTAGAGTACGTGCCCGTATTTGGAGTGTGCCCCCGTATATGGATTACGCGTCAGCATTTGGAGTGCGCGACCGCATTTGGAGTGCGCGACAGTATTTGGAGTGCGCGTCCATTTTTGGAGTGGGTTATTGGAGTGCGCGACCGCATTTGGAGGGCGCGACCGCATTTGGAGTGTGCACCTATATTTGGAGTGCGCGCCCTTATATGGAGTGCGCGCCCGTATTTGGAGTGCGCTACCATATTTGGAGTGAGTGCCCATATTTGGAGTCCGCGCCCGTATTTGGAGGGCGCGACCGCATTTGGAGTGTGCACCCTTATTTGGAGTGCGCACCCTTATATGGAGTGTGTGACCGGATTTGGAGTGCGCGCCCTTGTTTGGAGTGCGCGACCGTATTTGGAATGGGCGACCGCATTTGGAGTAGGCATCCGTATTTGCAATGGGTATTTGGAGTCCGCGACCGTATTTGGAGTGGGCGACTGTATGTGGAGTGGGCGACTGTATTTGGAATGCGCGACCGCATTTGGAGTCGGCGACCGTATGTCGAGTGGGCGGCCGTATTTGGAGTTGGCGACCGTATTTGGAATGTGCGACCGTATTTGGAGTGGGTATTGAGAGTGGGCGACCGTATTTGGAATGCGCGACCGTATTTGGAGTGCGCGATCTTATTTGGTGTGCGCGACCGAATTTGGAGTGGGCGACCGCATTTGGAGTAGGCGACCGTATTTGAAATGCGCGCCCGTATTTGGAGTGGGTATTGGGAGTGGGCGACCGTATTTGGAATGCGTGACCGTATTTGGAGTGCGTATTTGGAGTGCGCGACCGCATTTGAAGTGCGCGACCGCATTTGGAGTACGCGCCCGTATTTGGAGTGCGCCCCCGTATATGGAGTGCGCGACCTCATTTGGAGTGGGCGACCGCATTTGGAGTACGCTCCCGTATTTGGAGTGCGCCCCCGTATATGGGGTGCGCGACCGTATTTGGAGTGCACGACTGTATTTGGAGTCTGCCACGTATTTGAAGTCCGCCCCCGTATTTGCAGAGGGCGACCTTATTTGGAGTGCGCGACCGTATTTGGAGTGGGCGACCGTATTTGGAGTGCGCAACGTATTTGGAGTGGCAACCGCATTTGGAGTAGGTGACCATATTTGGAATGCGCGACCATATTTGGAATGCCCGACCATATTTGGAGTAGGCGACCATATTTGGAGTGGGTACTTGGATTGCGCGACCGTATTTGGAGTGCGCCACTGTATTTGGAAGGGGAATTTGGAGTGCGTGACCGCAATTGGAGTGCGCGACCGTAATTAGAGTGGGTATTTGGAGTGCGCGACCGCATTTGATGTGCGCGACCGCATTTGGAGTTGCGCGCCCGTATTTGAAGTGCGCGCCCGTATTTGGAGTGCACGACAGTATTTGGAGTGAGCGACCGCATTTGGAGTGCGCGACCGAATTCAGAGTGGGCGAACACATTTGGAGTAGGCGTCTGTATTTGGAGTGCGCGACCATATTTGGAGTGGGTATTTGGAGTGCGCGACCGTATTTGGAGTGCGCGACCGTAATTGGAGTGGGCGACCGTATTTGGAGTGGGCGACCACATTTGGAGAGGGTATTTGGAGTGCGCGACCGTATTTGCATTGGGCGACTCTATTTGGAATAGTCGACCGTATGTGGAGAGCTCGCCCGTATTTGGAGTGTGCGACCGTATTTGGAATGCCCGACTGTATTTTGAGTGTGCGACTATATTTGGAGGGAGTGACTGTATTTGGAGTGGGCAACCGTATTTGGAGTGGGCGACCGTATTTGGAGTGCGCGACCAAATTTGGAGTGCACGACCGTATTTGGAGTGGGCTTTTGGAGTGCGCGACCATATTTCGAATGCCCGACCGTATTTGGAGTGCGCGACCGTATGTGGAGGGCGCCCCCGTATATGGGGTGCGCGACCGCATTTGGAGTGCGCGACCGCATTTGGAGTGCGCGACAGTATTTGGAGTGCGCGACCGTATTTGGAGTGGGTTATTGGAGTGCGTGACCTCATTTGGAGGGCGCGACCGCATTTGGAGTGTGCACCTGTATTTGGAGTGCGCGCCCTTAAATGGAGTGCGCACCCGTATTTGGAGTGCGCGGCCGTTTTTGGAGTGGGCGAAAGTATTTGGAGTGCGCGACCGTATTTGGAGTCCGCGACCGCAATTGGAGTGGGCAACCGTATAACGAGTGCGCGACCGTATTTGGAGTCGGCGACCGTATGTCGAGTTTTTGGAGTGGGCGAAAGTATTTGGAATGGGCAACCGTATTTGGAGTGCGCGCCCGTATTTGGAGTGCGCGACCGTATTTGGAGTGCGCGACTGTATTTGGAATGGGCGACCGTATTTGGAGTGGGTATTTGGATTGCGCGACCGTATTTGGAGTGCGCGACTGTATTTGGAGTCTGCCACGTATTTGAAGTCCGCCCCCGTATTTGCAGAGGGCGACCTTATTTGGAATGCGCGACCATATTTGGAGTGGGCGACCGTATTTGGAGTGCGCAACGTATTTGGAGTGGCAACCGCATTTGGAGTAGGCGACCATATTTGGAGTGGGTATTTGGATTGCGTGACCGCATTTGGAGTGCGCGACTGTATTTGGAGGGGGAATTTGGAGTGCGCGACTGCAATTGGAGTGCGCGACCGTAATTGGAGTGGGTATTTGGAGTGCGCGACCGCATTTGAAGTGTGCGACCGCATTTGGAGTTGCGCGCCCGTATTTGGAGTGCGCGCCCGTATTTGGAGTGCACGACAGTATTTGGAGTGAGCGACGCATTTGGAGTGCGCGACCGAATTCGGAGTGGGCGAACACATTTGGAGTAGGCGTCTGTATTTGGAGTGCGCGACCATATTGGAGTGGGTATTTGAGTGCGCGACCATATTTGGAGTGCGCGACCGTATTTGAAGTGGGCGACTGTATTTGGAGTGGGCGACCACATTTGGAGGAGGGTATTTGGAGTGCGCGACCGTATTTGCATTGGGCGACTGTATTTGGAATGGGCGACCGTATGTGGAGAGCTCGCCCGTATTTGGAGTGTGCGACCGTATTTGGAATGCCCGACTGTATTTTGAGTGCGCGACCATATTTGGAGTGAGCGACTGTGTTTGGAGTGGGCAACTGTATTTGGAGTGGGCGACCGTATTTGGAGTGGGCGACCGTATTTGGAGTGCGCAACATATTTGGAGTGGCAACCGCATTTGGAGTAGGCGACCATATTTGGAATGCGCGACCGTATTTGGAATGCCCGATCGTATTTTGAGTGCGCGACCGTATTTGGAGTGGGTATTTGGATTGCGCGACCGTATTTGGAGTGCGCGACTGTATTTGCAGGGGGAATTTGGAGTGCGCGACTGCAACTGGAGTGCGCGACCGTAATTGGAGTGGGTATTTGGAGTGCGCGACCGCATTTGAAGTGCGCGACCGCATTTGGAGTTGCGCGCCCGTATTTGGAGTGCGCGCCCGTATTTGGAGTGCGCGCCCGTATTTGGAGTGCACGACAGTATTTGGAGTGAGCGACGCATTTGGAGTGGGCGAACACATTTGGAGTAGGCGTCTGTATTTGGAGTGCGCGACCATATTTGGAGTGGGTATTTGGAGTGCGCGACTGTATTTGGAGTGCGCGACCGTATTTGAAGTGGGCGACTGTATTTGGAGTGGGCGACCACATTTGGAGAGGGTATTTGGAGTGCGCGACCGTATTTGGAGTGGGTTATTGGAGTGCGTGACCTCATTTGGAGGGCGCGACCGCATTTGGAGTGTGCACCTGTATTTGGAGTGCGCGCCCTTAAATGGAGTGCGCACCCGTATTTGGAGTGCGTGGCCGTTTTTGGAGTGGGCGAAAGTATTTGGAGTGCGCGACCGTATTTGTAGTCCGCGACCGCAATTGCAGTGGGCAACCGTATAACGAGTGCGCGACCGTATTTGGAGTCGGCGACCGTATGTCGAGTTTTTGGAGTGGGCGAAAGTATTTGGAATGGGCAACCGTATTTGGAGTGCGCGCCCGTATTTGGAGTGCGCGACCGTATTTGGAGTGCGCGACTGTATTTGGAATGGGCGACCGTATTTGGAGTGGGTATTTGGATTGCGCGACCGTATTTGGAGTGCGCGACTGTATTTGGAGTCTGCCACGTATTTGAAGTCCGCCCCCGTATTTGCAGAGGGCGACCTTATTTGGAATGCGCGACCGTATTTGGGAGTGGGCGACCGTATTTGGAGTGCGCAAAGTATTTGGAGTGGCAACCGCATTTGGAGTAGGCGACCATATTTGGAATGCACGACCGTATTTGGAATGCCCGACCGTATTTGGAGTGCGCGACCGTATTTGGAGTGGGTATTTGGATTGCGTGACCGCATTTGGAGTGTGCGACTGTATTTGGAGGGGGAATTTGGAGTGCGCGACTGCAATTGGAGTGCGCGACCGTAATTGGAGTGGGTATTTGGAGTGCGCGACCGCATTTGAAGTGCGCGAACGCATTTGGAGTTGCGCGCCCGTATTTGGAGTGCGCGCCCGTATTTGGAGTGCACGACAGTATTTGGAGTGAGCGACGCATTTGGAGTGCGCGACCGAATTCGGAGTGGGCGAACACATTTGGAGTAGGCGTCTGTATTTGGAGTGCGCGACCATATTTGGAGTGGGTATTTGGAGTGCGCGACCATATTTGGAGTGCGCGACCGTATTTGAAGTGGGCGACTGTATTTGGAGTGGGCGACCACATTTGGAGAGGGTATTTGGAGTGCGCGACCGTATTTGCATTGGGCGACTGTATTTGGAATGGGCGACCGTATGTGGAGAGCTCGCCCGTATTTGGAGTGTGCGACCGTATTTGGAATGCCCGACTGTATTTTGAGTGCGCGACCATATTTGGAGTGAGCGTCTGTATTTGGAGTGGGCAACTGTATTTGGAGTGGGCGACCGTATTTGGAGTGGGCGACCGTATTTGGAGTGCGCAACATATTTGGAGTGGCAACCGCATTTGGAGTAGGCGACCATATTTGGAATGCGCGACCGTATTTGGAATGCCCGACCGTATTTGGAATGCCCGATCGTATTTTGAGTGCGCGACCGTATTTGGAGTGGGTATTTGGATTGCGCGACCGTATTTGGAGTGCGCGACTGTATTTGGAGGGGGAATTTGGAGTGCGCGACTGCAATTGGAGTGCGCGACCGTAATTGGAGTGGGTATTTGAAGTGCGCGACCGCATTTGAAGTGCGCGAACGCATTTGGAGTTGCGCGCCCGTATTTGGAGTGCGCGCCCGTATTTGGAGTGCACGACAGTATTTGGAGTGAGCGACGCATTTGGAGTGCGCGACCGAATTCGGAGTGGGCGAACACATTTGGAGTAGGCGTCTGTATTTGGAGTGCGCGACCATATATGGAGTGCGTGACCTCATATGCAGTGGGCGACCGCATTTGGAGTATGCTCCCGTATTTGGAGAGCGCCCCCGTATATGGGGTGCGCGACCGCATTTGGAGTGCGCGACCGCTTTTGGAGTGGGCGACCGCATTTGGAGTAGGCGACCGTATTTGAAATGCGCGCCCGTATTTGGAGTGGGCATTGGGAGTGCGCGACCGAATTTGGAGTGCGCGCCCGTGTTTGGAGTGCGCGTCCGTATTTGGAGTGCGCGACCGCATTTGGAGTGCGCGACCGAATTTGGAGTGCGTGACCGTATTTGGAGTGTGCGACCGTATTTGGAGTGTGCGACCGTATTTGGAGTGTGCGTCCGCATTTGGAGTGCGCGACCGCATTTGGAGTGCATGACAGTATTTGGAGTGCGTGACCGAATTTGGAGTGCACGACCGTATTTGGAGTGCCCGACCGTATTTGGAGTGCGCGACCGTATTTGGAGTGGGCGACCGCATTTGGAGTAGGTGACCGAATTTGGTGTGCGTGACCGTATTTGGGGTGTGCGACCGTATTTGAAGTGCGACAGAATTTGGTGTGCGCGACCGTATTTGGAGTGGGTATTTGGAGTGCGCAACCGCATTTGGAGTGCACGACCGTATTTGGAGTGCGTGACCGTATTTGGAGTGCACAACCGCATTTGCAGTGCCCGACCGTATTTGGAGTGCACGCATTTATTTGGAGTCCGCGACCGTATTTTTAGTGCGCGCCCGTATTTGGAGTGGGCGACCGTATTTGGAGGGAGTGACCCTATTTGGAGTCGGTTACCGTATGTGGAGTGGGCGACCGTATTTGTAGTGGGTGATTGTATTTGGAATGTGCGACCGTATTTGAAGTGCGCGCCCGTATTTGGAGTGAGCGAACGTATTTGGAGTCCGTGCCCGTATTTTGAGTGCGCGCCCGTATTTGGAGTGCGCCACCGTATATGGAGTGCCTGACAGGTTTTGGAGTGGGTATTTGGAGACCGCGACTGTATATGGAATGTGCGACTGTATTTGGAGTGCGCGAACGTATTTGGAGAGCGCGACCGTATTTGGAGTGGGTACATGGAGTGCGCGACAGCATTTGGAGTGCGCGACCGTATTTGGAGTGGATATTTGGAGTGCGCGACCGCATTTGGAGTGCGCGACCGCATTTGGTGTGCACGCCCGTATTTGGAGTGCGCGACCGCATTTGGAGTGCGCGACCGTATTTGGAGTGCGCTCCCGTATTTGGAGTGGGCGACCGTATTTGGAATTCGCGCCCGTATTTGGAGTGCGTGACCGTATTTGGAGTGCGTGCCCGTATATGAAGTGCGCGCCCGTATTTGGAGTCCCGCCCTATTTGGAGTGCGCGACCATATTTGGAATTCGTGACCGCATTTGGAGTGCGTGACCGTATTTGGAGTGCGCACCCATATATGGAGTGCGCGCCCGTATTTGGAGTCCGCGCCCGTATTTGGAGTGGGCTACTGTATTTGGAGAACGCGACCGTATTTGAAGTGGGCGACCGTATTTTAGTGAGCGACCGTATTTGGAGTGGGTGACCGTATGTGGAGTGCGCGAACGTATTTGGAATGGCCAACCGTATTTGGAGTGGGCGACCGTATTTGGAGTGGGCGCCTGTATTTGGAGTGAGCGACCGTATTTGGAGTCCGCGCCCGTATTTTGAGTGCGCGCCCGTATTTGGAGTGCGCCACTGTATATGGAGTGCCTGACAGGTTTTGGAGTGGGTATTTGGAGTGCGCGACTGTATATGGAATGTGCGACAGTATTTGGAGTACGCGTACGTATTTGGAGTGCACGACCGTATTTGGAGTGGGTACATGGAGTGCGGGACAGCATTTGGAGTGCGCGACCGTATTTGGAGTGGATATTTGGAGTGCACGACCGCATTTGGAGAACAGGACCGCATTTGGTGTGCGCGCCAGTATTTGGAGTGCACGCCCATATATGAAGTGCGCGCCCGTATTTGGAGTCCCCGCCCCTATTTGGAGTGCGCGACCATGTTTGGAATGCGCGACCGCATTTGGAGTGCGCACACGTGTATGGAGTGGGCGACCCTATTTGGAGTGCGCGCCCGTATTTGGAGTCCGCACCCGTATTTGGAGTGAGCTACCGTGTTTGGAGTGCGCAACCTTATTTGAAGTGGGCGACCGTATTTGGAGTGAGCGACCGTATTTGGAGTGGGCGACCGTATGTGGAGTGGGCGACCGTATTTGGAGCGGGCGACCATATTTGGAATGGGCGACCGTATTTGGAGAGCCCGCCAGTATTTGGAGTGCGCACCCTAATTTGGAGTGCCCGACCGTATTTGGAGTACGCGACCGTGTTTGGAGTGCGCGACCGTGTTTGGAGTGCGTGCCCATCTTTGGAGTGCGCGACCGTATTTGGAATGGGCGACCGTATTTGGAGTGGGCGACCGTATTTGGAATGCGCGACCGTATTTGGAATGGGCGACCGTATTTGGAGTGGGCGACCTTATTTGGAATGGGCGACCGTATTTAGAGTGCGCGCCCGTATTTGGAGTGCGTGCCCGTATTTGGAGTGCGCGACCGTATTTGGATTGCATGACCGTATTTGGAGTGCGCGACCGTATTTGGAGTGCGCGACCGTATCTGGAGTGCGCGACCATATTTGGAGTGCGCGACCGTATTTGGAGTGGGCGACCGCATATGGAGTAGGCGACCGTATTTGGAGTGCGCGACTGTTCTTGGAGTGGGTATTTGGAGTGTGCGACCGTATTTGGAGTGCGCGACCGTATTTGGAGTGTATATTTGGTGTGCGAGACCGTATTTGGAGTGCGCGACCGTATTTGGAGTGGGTATTAGGAGTGCGAGACCACATTTGGAGTGCGCGACCGTAATTGGAGTGCGAAACCGTATTTGGAGTGCGTGACCGCATTTGGAGTGCGCGCCCGTATTTGGAGTGGGCGACCGTATTTGGAGTGCACGACCGTATTTGGAGTGGGCGAACGTATGTGGAGTTGGCAACTGTATTTGTAGTGGGCGATCATATTTGGAATGGGCGACCGCATTTGGAGTGCGCGCCCGTATTTGGAGTACGCGCCCGTATTTGGTGTGCACGACCGTATTTGGAGTGCGCGACCGTAATTGGAGTGCGCGACCGTATTTGGAGTAGGCGACCGTATTTGGAGTGCGCGACCGTATTTGGAGTGGGTATTTGGAGTGCGCAACCGGATTTGGTTTGCGTGACCGTATTTGGAGTGCGCGACCGTATTTGGAATGCGCGACCGCATTTGGAGTGCGCGCCTGTATTTGGAGTGCGCGACCGTAATTGGAGTGCGCGACCGTTTATGGAGTGGGCGACCTTATTTGGAGTGCGCGACTGTATTTGGAGTCCGTGATCTTATTTGTAGTGGGCGACAGTATTTGGAGAGCGCGACCGTATTAGGAGTAGGTGACTGTATTTGGAGTGCGTGACCGTATTTGGAGTGTGCGACCGTATGTGGAGTGGGCGACACTATTTGTAGTGCGCGATCATATTTTGAATGGGCGTCCGTATTTGAATTGCGCGCCCGTATTTGGAGTTCGCGCCCGTATTTGGGGCGCGCGACCGTATTTGGAGTGCGCGACTGTATATGGAGAGCGCGACCGTATTTGGAGAGCGCGACCGTATTTGGAGTGGGCGACCGCATTTGGAGTGCGCGACCGTATTTGGAGTGGGCGACCGTATTTGGAGTGCGCGACCGTATTTGGAGTGCGTGACCGTATTTGGAATGCCACACTGTATTTGGAGTGCGCGTCCGTATTTGGTGTGGGTATTTGGAGTGCGCGACCGTATTTGGAGTGCGTGACCGTATTTGGAGTGCGCGACCGTATTTGCAGTGCGTGACCGTATTTGGAGTGTGTGACCGTATTTGGAATGCGAGACCGTATTTGGAGTGCGCTACCGTATTTGGAATGCGCGACCGTATTTGGAGCGCGTGACAGTATTTTGTGTGCGACCGTATTTGGAGCGCGCGACCATATTTGGAGAGGGTATTTGGAGTGCGCGACCGTATTTGGAGTTGGCAAACGTATTTGGAGTGCGCGACCATATATGGTGTGCACGCCAGTATATGGAGTGCGCGCCCGAATTTAGAGTGCACGACCGTATATGGTGTGCTCGCCAGTATATGGAGTGTTCGCCCGTATTTGGAGTGCGCAACCATATTTGGAGTGCGCGCCCGTATTAGGAGTCCGCGCCCGTATTTGGAGAGGGCGACCGTATTTGGAGTGCACGACCGTATTTGGAGTGGGTGACCGTATTTGGAGTGCGCGACCGTATTTGGAGTGCGCGACCGTATTTGGAATGCCCCACTGTATTTGGAGTGCGCGTCCGTATTTGGAGTGCGCGACCGTATTTGGAGTGCGCGACCGTATTTGGAATGCGAGACCGTATTTGGAGTGCGCTACCGTATTTGGAATGCGCGACCGTATTTGGAGTGCGTGACAGTATTTGTTGTGTGCGACCGTATTTGGAGTGCGCGACCATATTTGGAGTGGGTATTTGGAGTGCGCGACCGTATTTGGAGTTGGCGAACGTATTTGGAGTGCGCGACCGTATATGGTGTGCACGCCAGTATATGGAGTGCGCGCCCGTATTTGGAGTGCGCGACCGTATATGGTGTGCTCGCCAGTATATGGAGTGCTCGCCCATATTTGGAGTGCGCGACCATAGTTGGAGTGCGCGCCCGTATTAGGAGTCCGCACCCGTATTTGGAGAGGGAGACCGTATTTGGAGTGCGCGACCGTATTTGGAGTCGGCAACCGTATGTGGAGTGGGCGACCGTATTTGGAATGGGTGACCGTATTTGGAGTGCGCGCACGTATATGGAGTGCGCGCCCGTATTTGGAGTGCGCAACCGTATTTGGAGTGCGCGACCGTGTTTGGAGTGGGCGACCGCATTTGGAGTAGGCGGCCGTATTTGGAGTGCGCGACTGTATTTGGAGTGGGTATTTGGAGTGCGCGACCGTATTTGCAGTGCGCGACCGTATTTGGAGTGTATATTTGGAGTGCGCGACCGTATTTGGAGTGCGCGACCGTATTTGGAGTGCGCGCCCGTATTTGGAGTGCGCAACCGTATTTGGAGTGCGCGACCGTGTTTGGAGTGGGCGACCGCATTTGGAGTAGGCGGCCGTATTTGGAGTGCGCGACTGTATTTGGAGTGGGTATTTGGAGTGCGCGACCGTATTTGCAGTGCGCGACCGTATTTGGAGTGTATATTTGGAGTGCGCGACTGTAATTGGAGTGCGAGACCGTATTTGGAGTGCGCGACCGCATTTGGATTGCGTGCCCGTATTTGGAGTGGGCGACCGTATTTGGACTGCGCGACCGTATTTGGAGTGAGCGAACGTATGTTGAGTGGGCGACTGTATTTGTAGTGGGCGATCATATTTGGAATCTGCGACCGTATTTTGTGTGCGCGCCCATATTTGGAATACGCGCCCGTATTTGGTGTGCACAACCGTATTTGGAATGTGCGACCATATTTGGAGTGCGCTAACGTATTTTGAGTGGGCGACCGCATTTGGAGTCGACAACCGTATTTGCAATGCGCAACCGTATTTGGAGAGCGCGACCATATTTGGAGTGGGTATTTGGAGTGCGCGACCGTATTTGGAGTTGGCGAACGTATTTGGTGTGCGCGACTGTCTTTGGAATGCGCGCCTGTCTTTGGAGTGTGCGACCGTATTTGGAGTCCGCGCCCGTATATGGTGTGCACGCCAGTTTATGGAGTGCGCGCACGTATTTGGAGTAGGTGACCGTATTTGTAGTGCATGACTGTATTTGGAGTGGGCGACTGTATTTGTAGTGGGCGATCATATTTGGAATGTGCGACCGTATTTTGAGTGCGCGACCGAATTTGGAATGCGCGACCGTATTTGGAGTGCGTGACAGTATTTGGTGTGCACGCCAGTATATGGAGTGCGCGCACGTATTTGGAGTGCACGACCGTATTTGGAGTGCGCGCCCGTATTAGGAGTCCGCGCCCGTATTTGGAGAGGGCGACAATATTTGGAGTGCGGGACCGTATTTGGAGAGGGCGACCGTATTTGGAGAGCGCGACCGTATTTGGAGTAGGCGACCGCATTTGGAGTGCGTGACCGTATTTGGAGTGGGCGACCGTATTTGGAGTGCGCGACCGTATTTGGAGTGCGCGACCGTATTTGGAGTGCCCCACTGTATTTGGAGTGCGCGTCCGTATTTGGTGTGGTTATTTGGAGTGCACGACCGTATTTGGAGTGCGCGACCGTATTTGGAGTGCGAGACCGTATTTGGAGTGCGCGACCGTATTTGGAATGCGAGACCGTATTTGGAGTGCGCGACCGTATTTGGAATGCACGACCGTATTTGGAGTGCGTGACAGTATTTGTTGTGTGCGACCGTATTTGGCGTGCGCAACCATATTTGGAGTGGGTATTTGGAGTGCGCAACCGTATTTGGAATTGGCGAACGTATTTGGAATGCGCGACCGTATGTGGTGTGCACGCCAGTATATGGAGTGCGCGCCCGTATTTGGAGTGCGCGACCGTATATGGTGTGCTCGCCAGTATATGGAGTGCTCGCCCGTATTTGGAGTGCGCGACCATATTTGGAGTGCGCGCCCGTATTAGGAGTCCGCGCCCGTATTTGGAGAGGGCGACCGTATTTGGAGTGCGTGACCGTATTTGGAGTGGGCGACCGTATTTGGAGTGCGCGCCCGTATTTGGAGTGCGCGACCGTATTTGGAATGCCCCACTGTATTTGGAGTGCGCGTCCGTATTTGGTGTGGGTATTTGGAGTGTGCGACCGTATTTGGAGTGCGCGACCGTATTTGGAGTGTGCGACCGTATTTGAAGTGTATATTTGGAGTGCGCGACCGTATTTGGAGTGGGTATTAGGAGTGCGTGACCGCATTTGGAGTGCGCGACCGTAATTGGAGTGCGAGACTGTATTTGGAGTGCGTGACCGCATTTGTAGTGCGCGACCGCATTTGGAGTGCGCGCCCGTATTTGGAGTGGGCGACCGTATTTGGAGTGCGCGACTGTATTTGGAGTGAGCGAACGTATGTTGAGTGGGCGACTGTATTTGTAGTGGGCGATCATATTTGGAATGTGCGCCAGTATTTTGAGTGCGCGCCCATATTTGGAGTACGCGCCTGTAATTGGTGTGCACAACAGTATTTGGAGTGCGCGACCGTATTTGGAGTGCGCAACCGTATTTTGAGTGGGCGACCGCATTTGGAGTCGACAACCGTATTTGCAATACGCGACCGTATTTGGAGTGCGCGACCGTATTTGGAGTGCGAGACCCTATTTGGAGTGCGCGACCGTATTTGGAAGGCGCGACCGTATTTGGAGTGCGTGACAGTATTTGGTGTGCGCGACCGTATTTGGAGTGCGCGACCATATTTGGAGTGGGTATTTGGAGTGCGCGACCGTATTTGGAGTTGGCGAACGTATTTGGAGTGCGCGACTGTCTTTGGAATGCGCGCCCGTCTTTGGAGTGTGCGACCGTATTTGGGGTCCGCGCCCGTATATGGTGTGCACACCAGTATATGGAGTGCGTGCACGTATTTAGAGTGCGCGACCGTATTTGGAGTGTGTGCCCGTATTAGGAATCCGCGCCCGTATTTGGAGAGGGTGACCGTATTTGGAGTGCGGGACCGTATTTGGAGAGGGCGACCGTATTTTGAGTGCGTGACCGTATTTGGAGTGCGCGACCGTATTTTGAGTGGGCGACTGCATTTGGAGTCGACAACTGTATTTGCAATGCGCGACCGTATTTGGAGTGCGCGACCGTATTTGGAGTGCGAGACCCTATTTGGAGTGCGCGACCGAATTTGGAATGCGCGACCGTATTTGGAGTGCGTGACAGTATTTGGTGTGCGCGACCGTATTTGGAGTGAGCGACCATATTTGGAGTGGGTATTTGGAGTGCGCGACCATATTTGGAGTTGGCGAACGTATTTGGAGTGCGCGACTGTCTTTGGAATGCGCGCCCGTCTTTGGAGTGTGCGACCGTATTTGGAGTCCGCGCCCGTATATGGTGTGCACGCCAGTATATGGAGTGCGCGCACGTATTTGGAGTGCGCGACCGTATTTGGAGTGCGCGCCCGTATTAGGAGTCCGCGCCCGTATTTGGAGAGGGCGACCGTATTTGGAGTGCGGGACCGTATTTGGAGAGGGCGACCGTATTTGGAGAGCGCGACCGTATTTGGAGTAGGCGACCGCATTTGGAGTGCGCGACCGTATTTGGAATGCCCCACTGTATTTGGAGTGCGCGTACGTATTTGGTGTGGGTATTTGGAGTGCGCGACCGTATTTGGAGTGCACGACCGTATTTGGAGTGCAAGACCATATTTGGAGTGCGCGACCGTATTTGGAATGCGAGACCGTATTTGGAGTGCGCGACCGTATTTGGAGTGCGCGCCCGTATTTGGAGTGCGCGACCGTATATGGTGTGCTCGCCAGTATATGGAGTGCTCGCCCGTATTTGGAGTGCGCGACCATATTTGAAGTGCACGCCCGTATTAGGAATCCGCGCCCGTATTTGGAGAGGGCGACCGTATTTGGAGTGCGCGACCGTATTTGGAGTGGGCGACCGTATGTGGAGTGGGCGACTGTATTTGGAATGGGCGACCGTATGTGGAGTGGGCGACCGTATTTGGAATGGGCGACCGTATTTGGAGTGCGCGCACGTATATGGAGTGCGTGCCGGTATTTGGAGTGCGCGACCGTAATTGGAGTGCGCGACCGGATTTGGAGTGCGCGCCCGTGTTTGCAGTGCGCGACCGTATTTCGAGTGGGCGACTGCATTTGTAGTGGGCGACCGTATTTGGAGTTGTCGAACGTATTTGGAGTGGGCAACCATATTTGGAATGGGCGACCGTATTTGGAGTAGGCGACCGTATTTGGAAAGCGCGACCGTATTTGGAGTGGGAGTTTGGAGTGTGCAACCAGATTTGGAGTGCTTGACCGTATTTGGAGTGCGCGACCGTATTTGGAGTGCACGACTGCATTTGGAGTGCGTGACCGCATTTGGAGTATGCGCCCGTATTTGTAGTGGGCGACCGTAATTGGAGTGCGCGCACGTATATGGAGTGCGCGACCGTATTTGGAGTGAAAGTTTGGAGTGTGCAACCAGATTTGGAGTGCTTGACCGAATTTGGAGTGCGCGACCGTATTTGGGGTGCGCAACCGCATTTGGAGTGCGCGACCGTATTTGGAGTGCACGATCGCATTTGGAGTGCGCGACCACATTTGGAGTGCGCGACCGTATTTGGAGTTGGAGTTTGGAGTGTGCAACCAGATTTGGAGTGCTTGACCGAATTTGGAGTGCGCGACCGTATTTGGAGTGCGCAACCGCATTTGGAGTGCGCGACCGTATTTGGAGTGCACGACCGCATTTGGAGTGCGCGACCGCATTTGGAGTATGTGCCCGTATTTGGAGTGCGTGCCCGTATTTGGACTGGGCGACCGTATTTCGAGTGCGCGACCGTATTTGGAGTGCGCGACCGCATTTGGAGTGCGCGACCGCATTTTGATTACGCGCCCGTATTTGGAGTGCGCGCCCGTATTTGGACTGGGTGACCGTATTTGAAGTGCGCGACCGTATTTGTAGTGGGCGACCGTATGTGGAGTGGGCGACTGTATTTGTAGTGGGCGATCATATTTTGAATGGGCGACCGTATTTGAATTGCGCGCCCGTATTTGGAGTTTGCACCTGTATTTGGTGTGCGCGACCGTATTTGGAGTCCACGACTGTATATGGAGAGAGCGACCGTATTTGGAGAGCGCGACCGTAATTGGAGTGGGCGACCGTATTTGGATTGGGCCACCGTATGTCGAGTGGACGACCGTATTTGGAGTGGGCAACCATATTTGGAATGGGCGACCGTATGTGGAGTGGGCGACCGTATTTGGAATGGGCGACCGTATTTGGAGTGCGCGCACGTATATGGAGTGCGTGCCGGTATTTGGAGTGCGCGACCGTAATTGGAGTGCGCGACCGGATTTGGAGTGCGCGCCCGTGTTTGCAGTGCGCGACCGTATTTCGAGTGGGCGACTGCATTTGTAGTGGGCGACCGTATTTGGAGTTGTCGAACGTATTTGGAGTGGGCAACCATATTTGGAATGGGCGACCGTATTTGGAGTAGGCGACCGTATTTGGAAAGCGCGACCGTATTTGGAGTGGGAGTTTGGAGTGTGCAACCAGATTTGGAGTGCTTGACCGTATTTGGAGTGCGCGACCGTATTTGGAGTGCACGACTGCATTTGGAGTGCGTGACCGCATTTGGAGTATGCGCCCGTATTTGTAGTGGGCGACCGTAATTGGAGTGCGCGCACGTATATGGAGTGCGCGACCGTATTTGGAGTGAAAGTTTGGAGTGTGCAACCAGATTTGGAGTGCTTGACCGAATTTGGAGTGCGCGACCGTATTTGGGGTGCGCAACCGCATTTGGAGTGCGCGACCGTATTTGGAGTGCACGATCGCATTTGGAGTGCGCGACCACATTTGGAGTGCGCGACCGTATTTGGAGTTGGAGTTTGGAGTGTGCAACCAGATTTGGAGTGCTTGACCGAATTTGGAGTGCGCGACCGTATTTGGAGTGCGCAACCGCATTTGGAGTGCGCGACCGTATTTGGAGTGCACGACCGCATTTGGAGTGCGCGACCGCATTTGGAGTATGTGCCCGTATTTGGAGTGCGTGCCCGTATTTGGACTGGGCGACCGTATTTCGAGTGCGCGACCGTATTTGGAGTGCGCGACCGCATTTGGAGTGCGCGACCGCATTTTGATTACGCGCCCGTATTTGGAGTGCGCGCCCGTATTTGGACTGGGTGACCGTATTTGAAGTGCGCGACCGTATTTGTAGTGGGCGACCGTATGTGGAGTGGGCGACTGTATTTGTAGTGGGCGATCATATTTTGAATGGGCGACCGTATTTGAATTGCGCGCCCGTATTTGGAGTTTGCACCTGTATTTGGTGTGCGCGACCGTATTTGGAGTCCACGACTGTATATGGAGAGAGCGACCGTATTTGGAGAGCGCGACCGTAATTGGAGTGGGCGACCGTATTTGGATTGGGCCACCGTATGTCGAGTGGACGACCGTATTTGGAGTGGGCAACCATATTTGGAATGGGCGACCGCATTAAGAGTAGGCGACTGTATTTGGAGTGCGCGACCGTATTTGGGGTAGGTATTTGGAGAACGCAATCAGATTTGGAGTGCGTGACGGTATTTGGAGCGCGCGACCGTATTTGGAGTGCGCGACTGCATTTGGAGTGCGCGACCGTATTTGGAGTGCGTGACCGCATTTGGAGTGCACGACCGCATTTGGAGTACGCGCCCGTATTTGGAGTGCGTGCCCGTATTTGGACTGGGCGACCGTATTTGGAGTGCGCGACCGTATTAGTAGTGGGCGACCGTATTTGGAGTGGGTATTTGGAATGCGCGACCGTATTTGGAGTTGGCGACCGTATTTGGAATACCCCACTGTATTTGGAGTGCGCGTCCGTATTTGGTGTTGGTATTTGGAGTGCGCGACCGTATTTGGAGTGCGCGACCGTATTTGGAGTGCGCGACCGTATTTGGAGTGGGCGACCGTATTTGGAGTGCGCGACCGTATTTGGAGTGCGCAACCGTATTTGGAATGCCCCACTGTATTTGGAGCGCGCGTCCGTATTAGGTGTGGGTATTTGGAGTGCGCGACCATATTTGGAGTGCGCGACCGTATTTGGAGTGCGCGACCGTATTTGGAGTGCGCGACCGCATTTGGAGTGCGCGACCGTATTTGGAGTGTTCGACCGTATTTGGAATGCGAGACCGTATTTGGAGTGCGCGACCGTATTTGGAATGCGCGCCCGTATTTGGATTACGCGCCCGTATTTGGAGTGCGCGCCCGTATTTGGACTGGGCGACCGTATTTGAAGTGCGCGACCGTATTTGTAGTGGGCGACCGTATTTGGAGTGGGTATTTGGAATGCGCGACCGTATTTGGAGTTGGCGACCGTATTTGGAATACCCCACTGTATTTGGAGTGCGCGTCCGTATTTGGTGTGGGTATTTGGAGTGCGCGACCGTATTTGGAGTGCGCGACCGTATTTGGAGTGCGCGACCGTATTTGGAGTGGGCGACCGTATTTGGAGTGCGCGACCGTATTTGGAGTGCGCAACCGTATTTGGAATGCCCCACTGTATTTGGAGCGCGCGTCCGTATTAGGTGTGGGTATTTGGAGTGCACGACCATATTTGGAGTGCGCGACCGTATTTGGAGTGCGCGACCGTATTTGGAGTGCGCGACCGCATTTGGAGTGCGCGACCGTATTTGGAGTGTTCGACCGTATTTGGAATGCGAGACCGTATTTGGAGTGCGCGACCGTATTTGGAATGCGCGCCCGTATTTGGAGTGTTCGACCGTATTTGGAATGGGCGACCGCATTTGGAGTGCGCGACCGCATTTGGATTACGCGCCCGTATTTGGAGTGCGCGCCCGTATTTGGACTGGGCGACCGTATTTGAAGTGCGCGACCGTATTTGTAGTGGGCGACCGTATGTGGAGTGGGCGACTGTATTTGTAGTGGGCAACCATATTTGGAATGGGCGACCGTATTTGGAGTGGGTATTTGGAGAACGCAATCAGATTTGGAGTGCGTGACGGTATTTGGAGTGCGCGACCGTATTTGGAGTGCGCGACCGCATTTGGAGTGCGCGACCGTATTTGGAGTGCGTGACCGCATTTGGAGTGCACGACCGCATTTGGAGTACGCGCCCGTATTTGGAGTGCGCGCCCGTATTTGGACTGGGCGACTGTATTTGGAGTGCGCGACCGTATTAGTAGTGGGCGACCGTATTTGGAGTGGGTATTTGGACTGCGCGGCCGTATTTGGAGTTGGCGAACGTATTTGGAGTGCGCGACCGTCATTGGAATGCGCGCCCGTATTTGGAGTGCGCGACCGTATTTGGAATGCCCCACTGTATTTGGAGCGCGCGTCCGTATTTGGTGTGGGTATTTGGAGTGCGCGACCATATTTGGAGTGCGCGACCGTATTTGGAGTGCGCGACCGTATTTGGAGTGGGCGACCGTATTTGGAGTGCGCGACCGTATTTGGAGTGCGCGACCATATTTGGAATGCCCCACTGTATTTGGAGCGCGCGTCCGTATTTGGTGTGGGTATTTGGAGTGCGCGACCATATTTGGAGTCCGCGACCGTATTTGGAGTGCGCGACTGTATTTGGAGTGCGCGACCGCATTTGGAGTGCGCGACCGTATTTGGAGTGTTCGACCGTATTTGGAATGCGAGACCGTATTTGGAGTGCGCGACCGTATTTGGAATGCACGACCGTATTTGGAGTGCGCGACCGCATTTGGAGTGCGCGACCGCATTCGGAGTGGGCGATCGTATTTGGAGTGCGCAACCGTATTTGGAGTGGGCGACCGTATGTGGAGTGGGCGACCGTATTTGGAATCGGCGACCGTATTTGGAGTGCGCGCACGTATATGGAGTGCGCGCCCGTATTTGGAGTTGGCGACCGTATTTGGAGTGCGCGACCGTATTTGGAATGCCCCACTGTATTTGGAGTGCGCGTCCGTATTTGGTGTGGGTATTTGGAGTGCGCGACCGTATTTGGAGTGCGCGACCGTATTTGGAGTGCGCGACCGTATTTGGAGTGTTCGACCGTATTTGGAATGCGAGACCGTATTTGGAGTGCGCGACCGTATTTAGAATGCGCGACCGTATTTGGAGTGCGTGACAGTATTTGTTGTGTGCGACCGTATTTGGAGTGGGCGACCGCATTTGGAGTAGGCGGCTGTATTTGGAGTGTGCGTCTGTATTTGGAGTGGTTATTTGGAGTGCGCGACCGTATTTGGAGTGTGCGACCGTATTTGGAGTGCAAATTTGGAGTGCGCGACCGTATTTGGAGTGGGTATTAGGAGTGCGTGACCGCATTTGGAGTGCGCGCCCGTATTTGGAGTGGGTGACAGTATTTGGAGTGCGCGACTGTATTTGGAGTGAGCGAACGTATGTTGAGTGGGTGACTGTATTTGTAGTGGGCGATCATATTTGGAATGTGCGACCGTATTTTGAGTGCGCGCCCGTATTTGGAGTACGCGCCCGTATTTGGTGTGCACAACCGTATTTGGAGTGCGCGACCGTATTTGGAGTGCGCGACCGTATTTTGAGTGGGCGTCCGCATTTGGAGTCGACAACCGTATTTGCAATGCGCGACCGTATTTGGAGTGCGCGACCGTATTTGGAGTGCGCGACCGTATTTGGAATGCGCGACCGTATTTAGACTGCGTGACAGTATTTGTTGTGTGCGACCGTATTTGGAGTGCGCGACCGTATTTGGAGTGGGTATTTGGAGTGCGCGACCGTATTTGGAGTTGGCGAACGTATTTGGAGTGCGCGACCGTATATGGTGTGCACGCCAGTATATGGAGTGCGCGCCCGTATTTGGAGTGCGCGACCGTATATGGTGTGCTCGCCAGTATATGGAGTGCGCAACCGTATTTGGAGTGGGCGACCGCATTTGGAGTAGGCGACCGTATTTGGAATGCATGACCGTATTTGGAATGCACAACCGTAATTGTAGTGCGCGACCGCTTTGGAGTGAGTGACCGTATTTGCACTGCGCAACCGTATCTGGAGTGCGCGACCATATTTGGAGTGTGCGACCGTATTTGGAGTGGGCGACCGCATTTGGAGTAGGCGGCTGTATTTGGAGTGCGCGACTGTATTTGGAGTGGTTATTTGGAGTGCGCGACCGTATTTGGAGTGCGCGACCGTATTTGGAGTGTATATTTGGAGTGCACGACCGTATTTGGAGTGCGCGACCGTATTTGGAGTGGGTATTAGGAGTGCGCGACCGCATTTGGAGTGCGCGCCCGTATTTGGAGTGCGCGACTGTATTTGGAGTGAGCGAACGTATGTTGAGTGGGCGACTGAATTTGTAGTGGGCGATCATATTTGGAATGTGCGACCGTATTTTGAGTGCGCGCCCGTATTTGGAGTACGCGCCCGTATTTGGAGTGCGCGACCGTATTTTGAGTGGGCGACCGCATTTGGAGTCGACAACCGTATTTGCAATGCGCGACCGTATTTGGAGTGCGCGACCGTATTTGGAGTACGAGACCCTATTTGGAGTGCGCGACTGTATTTGGAATTGGCGACCGTATTTGGAGTGCGTGACAGTATTTGGTGTGCGCGACCGTATTTGGAGTGCGCGACCATATTTGGAGTGGGTATTTGGAGTGCGCGACCGTATTTGGTGTTGGCGAACGTATTTGGAGTGCGCGACTGTCTTTGGAATGCGCGCCCGTTTTTGGAGTGTGCAACCGTATTTGGGGTCCACGCCCGTATATGGTGTGCACGCCAGTATATGGAGTGCGCGCACGTATTTGGAGTGCGCGACCGTATTTGGAGTGCGTGCCCGTATTAGGAGTCCGCGCCCGTATTTGGAGAGGGCGACCGTATTTGGAGTGCGCGACCGCATTTGGAGTGCGCGACCGTATTTGGAGTGCACGACCGCATTTGGAGTGCGCGACCACATTTGGAGTGCGCGACCGTATTTGTAGTGGGCGACCGTATTTGGAGTGCGCGCACGTATATGGAGTGCGCGACCGTATTTGGAGTGGGAGTTTGGAGTGTGCAACCAGATTTTGAGTGCTTGACCGAATTTGGAGTGCGCGACCGTATTTGGAGTGCGGAACCGCATTTGGAGTGCGCGACCATATTTGGAGTGCACGACCGTATTTGGAGTGCGCGACCGTATTTGGAGTGCGCGCCCGTATTTGGACTGGGCGACCGTATTTCGAGTGCGCGACCGTATTTGGAGTGCGCGACCGCATTTGGACTGGGCGACCGCATTTGGATTACGCGCCCGTATTTGGAGTGCGCGCCCGTATTTGGACTGGGCGACCGTATTTGAAGTGCGCGCCCGTATTTGTAGTGGGCGACCGTATGTGGAGTGGGCGACTGTATTTGTAGTGGGCGATCATATTTTGAATGGGCGACCGTATTTGAATTGCGCGCCCGTATTTGGAGTTCGCACTCGTATTTGGTGTGCGCGACCGTATTTGGAGTCCGCGACTGTATATGGAGAGAGCGACCGTATTTGGAGAGCGCGACCGTATTTGGAGTGGGCCGCCGTATTTGGAGTGCGCGACCGTATTAGTAGTGGGCGACCGTATTTGGAGTGGGTATTTGGAGTGCGCGACCGTATTTGGAGTTGACGAACGTATTTGGAGTGCGCGACCGTCACTGGAATGCGCGCCCGTATTTGGAGTGTGCGACCGTATTTGGAGTGCGCCACCGTATTTGGAGTGCGCGCCCGTTTTAGGAGTCCGCGCCCGTATTTGGAGACGGCGACCGTATTTGGAGTGCGCGACCGTATTTGGAGTGCGCGACCGTATTTGGAGTGCGCGACCGTATTTGGAGTGCGCGACCGCATTTGGAGTGCGTGACCGTATTTGGAGTGCGCGACCGCATTTGGAGTGCACGACCGCATTTGGAGTACGCGCCCGTATTTGGAGTGCGCGCCCGTATTTGTAGTGGGCGACCGTATTTGGAGTGCGCGACCGTATTTGGAGTGGGTATTTGGAGCCCGTATATGGTGTGCACGCCAGTATATGGAGTGCGCGCCCGTATTTGGAGTGCGCCACCGTATTTGGAGTGCGCGCCCGTATTAGGAGTCCGCGCCCGTATTTGGAGACGGCGACCGTATTTGGAGTGCGCGACCGTATTTGGAGTGCGTGACCGTATTTGGAGTGCGCGACCGTATTTGGAGTGAGCGACCGTATGTGGAGTGGGCGACCGTATTTGGAATGGGCGACCGTATTTGGAGTGTGTGCACGTATATGGAGTGCGCGTCCGTATTTGGAGATCGCGCGATCGTATTTGGAGTGCGCGACCGGATTTGGAGTGCGCGTCCGTGTTTGGAGTGCGCGACCGTATTTGGAGTGGGCGACCGCATTTGGAGTATAGGACCGTATTTAGAGTGCGCGACCGTATTTGGAATGCGCAGCCATACTTGGAGTGCGCAACCACTTTGGAGTGCGTGACCGTATTTGGATTGTTCGACCGTATGTGGAGTGGGCGACCGTATTTGGAGTGGGTAACCGTATTTGGAGTGTTGACCATATTTGGAGTGCGCTACCGTATTTGGAGTTGGCAACCGTATTTGGAGTGCGCAACTGTATTTGGAGTGGGCGACCGTATTTGGAGTGGGCGACCGTATTTGGAATGGGCGACCGTATTTGGAGTGTGCGCTCGTATATGGAGTGCGCGTCCGTATTTGCAGTGCGCGACCTTATTTGGAGTGCACGACCGGATTTGGACTGCGAGTCCGTGTTAGGAGTGCGCGACCGTATTTGGAGTGGGCGACCGCATTTGGAGTAGGCGACCGTATTTGGAGTGCGCGACCGTATTTGGAATGCGCAACCGTACTTGGAGTGCGCGACCGCTTTGTAGTGCGCGACCGTATTTGGATTGTTCGACCGTATGTGGAGTGGGCGACAGTATTTGGAGTAGGCGACCGTATTTGGAGTGTGCGACCGTATTTGGATTGGGTATTTGGAGTACGCAACCAGATTTGGAGTGCGTGACCGTATTTGGAGTGCGTGACCGTATTTGGAGTGCGCGACCGCATTTGGAGTGCGCGCCCGTATTTGTAGTGGGCGACCGTATTTGGAGTGCGCGCCCGTATTTGTAGTGGGCGACCGTATTTGGAGTGCGCGCCCGTATTTGTAGTGGGCGACCGTATTTGGAGTGCGCGACCGTATTTGGAGTGGGTATTTGGAATGCGCGACCGTATTTGGACTTGGCGAACGTATTTGCAGTGCGCGACCGTCTTTGGAATGCGCGCCCGTATTTGGAGTGGGCGACCGTATTTGGAGTGCGCGACCGTATTTGGAATGGGCGACCGTATTTGGAGTGTGTGCACGTATATGGAGTGCGCGTCCGTATTTGGAGATCGCGCGATCGTATTTGGAGTGCGCGACCGGATTTGGAGTGCGCGTCCGTGTTTGGAGTGCGCGACCGTATTTGGAGTGGGCGACCGCATTTGGAGTATAGGACCGTATTTAGAGTGCGCGACCGTATTTGGAATGCGCAGCCATACTTGGAGTGCGCAACCACTTTGGAGTGCGTGACCGTATTTGGATTGTTCGACCGTATGTGGAGTGGGCGACCGTATTTGGAGTGGGTAACCGTATTTGGAGTGTTGACCATATTTGGAGTGCGCTACCGTATTTGGAGTTGGCAACCGTATTTGGAGTGCGCAACTGTATTTGGAGTGGGCGACCGTATTTGGAGTGGGCGACCGTATTTGGAATGGGCGACCGTATTTGGAGTGTGCGCTCGTATATGGAGTGCGCGTCCGTATTTGCAGTGCGCGACCTTATTTGGAGTGCACGACCGGATTTGGACTGCGAGTCCGTGTTAGGAGTGCGCGACCGTATTTGGAGTGGGCGACCGCATTTGGAGTAGGCGACCGTATTTGGAGTGCGCGACCGTATTTGGAATGCGCAACCGTACTTGGAGTGCGCGACCGCTTTGTAGTGCGCGACCGTATTTGGATTGTTCGACCGTATGTGGAGTGGGCGACAGTATTTGGAGTAGGCGACCGTATTTGGAGTGTGCGACCGTATTTGGATTGGGTATTTGGAGTACGCAACCAGATTTGGAGTGCGTGACCGTATT
The DNA here is from genome assembly GCF_964194155.1 of Cetorhinus maximus. Classification (NCBI taxonomy): domain Eukaryota; kingdom Metazoa; phylum Chordata; class Chondrichthyes; order Lamniformes; family Cetorhinidae; genus Cetorhinus; species Cetorhinus maximus. The sequence goes on from NW_027596866.1 coordinate 138,012, forward strand.
TGGAGTGCGTGACCGTATTTGGAGTGCGCGACCGCATTTGGAGTGCGCGCCCGTATTTGTAGTGGGCGACCGTATTTGGAGTGCGCGCCCGTATTTGTAGTGGGCGACCGTATTTGGAGTGCGCGCCCGTATTTGTAGTGGGCGACCGTATTTGGAGTGCGCGACCGTATTTGGAGTGGGTATTTGGAATGCGCGACCGTATTTGGACTTGGCGAACGTATTTGCAGTGCGCGACCGTCTTTGGAATGCGCGCCCGTATTTGGAGTGGGCGACCGTATTTGGAGTGCGCGACCGTATTTGGAGTGGGCGACTGTATGTGGAGTGGGCAACCGTATTTGGAATGGGCGACTGTATTTGGAGTGCGCGCACGTATATGGAGTGCACGCCCGTATTTGGAGTGCGCGACCGTAATTGGAGTGGGCGACCGCATTTGGAGTAGGCGACCGTATTTGGAGTGCGTGACCGTATTTGGAATGCGCAACCGTACTTGGAGTGCGCGACCGCTTTGGAGTGCGCGACCGTATTTGGATTGGGCGACCGTATGTGGAGTGGGCGACTGTATTTGGAGTGGGCAACCATATTTGGAATGGGCGACCGTATTTGGAGTAGGCGACTGTATTTGGAGTGCGCAACCGTATTTGGAGTGGATATTTGGAGTGCGCAACCAGATTTGGAGTGCGTGACCGTATTTGGAGTGCCCGATCGTATTTGGAGTGCGCGACCGCATTTGCAGTGCGCGACCATATTTGGAGTGCGTGACCGCATTTGGAATGCGCGACCGCATTTGGAGTACGCACCCGTATTTTGACTGGGTGAACGTATTTGGAGTGCTAGATCGTTTATGGAGTGGGCGACCGTATTTGGAGTGCGCGACCGTATTTGGAGTGCGCGACCGCATTTGGAGTGCACGACCATATTTGGAGTGCGCGACCGTATTTGGAGTGTGCGACCGTATTTGGAGTGGGTATTTGGAGTGCACGACCGCAATTGGAGTGCGCGACCGTATTTGGAGTGCGCGACCGTATTTGGAGTGCGCGACCGCATTTGGAGTGCACGACCATATTTGGAGTGCGCGACCGTATTTGGAGTGTGCGATCGTATTTGGAGTCTGCGCCCGTATATGGTGTGCATGCCAGTATATGGAGTGCATGCCCGTATTTGGAGTGCGCGCCCGTATTAGGAGTCCGCGCCCGTATTTGGAGAGGGCGACCGTATTTGGAGTGCGCGACCGTAATTGGAGAGTGCGACCGTATTTGGAGTGCGCGACCATATTTGGAGTGAGCGACCGTATTTGGAGTGGGCGACCGTATTTGGAATGGGCGACCGTATTTGGAGTGTGTGCACGTATATGGAGTGCGCGTCCGTATTTGGAGATCGCGCGATCGTATTTGGAGTGCGCGACCGTATTTGGAGTGGGCGACCGCATTTGGAGTATGCGACCGTATTTGGAGTGCGCGACCGTATTTGGAATGCGCAACCGTACTTTGAGTGCGCGACCGCTTTGGAGTGCGCGACCGTATTTGGATTGTTCGACCATATGTGGAGTGGGCGACCGTATTTGGAGTGGGTAACCGTATTTGGAGTGTTGACCATATTTGGAGTGCGCGACCGTATTTGGAGTGGGCAACCGTATTTGGAGTGCGCAACTGTATTTGGAGTGGGCGACCGTATTTGTAGTGGGCGACCGTATTTGGAATGGGCGACCGTATTTGGAGTGTGCGCACGTATATGGAGTGCGTGTCCGTATTTGGAGTGCGCGACCGTATTTGGAGTGCGCGACCGGATTTGGACTGCGAGTCCGTGTTAGGAGTGCGTGACCGTATTTGGAGTGGGCAACCGCATTTGGAGTAGGCGACCGTATTTGGAGTGCGCGACCGTATTTGGAATGCGCAACCGTACTTGGAGTGCGCGACCGCTTTGTAGTGCGCGACCGTATTTGGATTGTTCGACCGTATGTGGAGTGGGCGACAGTATTTGGAGTAGGCGACCGTATTTGGAGTGCGCGACCGTATTTGGATTGGGTATTTGGAGTGCGCAACCAGATTTGGAGTGCGTGACCGTATTTGGAGTGCGCGACCACATTTGCAGTGCGCAACCGTATTTGGAGTGCGCGACCGCATTTGGAGTGCGCGACCGCATTTGGAGTACGTGCCCGTATTTGGAGTGCGCGCCCA